>NW_027456607.1:0-227500 GCF_040206685.1 Ascaphus truei | reverse complement strand
TGTAAACAATCTAATCAGGCAGGTGGTGTTTAGTAATTAACTACCACACTGCTAGATTAAAGGAACATTACTGAACAGGGATAAGTCCCCTGTTACATGACTCATAAAACTTCAGTCTCGATTTAGGCCACTGCTTAGTGTCCCGAACAGTTGCATACATTTGTATTCATGCAACCGTCTCTTTCAGTGTTCTAAGATTACCTTTGAGTATGGCCACCTTAAGATCGTTCATCTTATGGCTAGAGTCAGAGAAATGTTCGCTGACAGGACTGTCTCTTGTACCACGTGTGATGCTGTGGCGATGCAGATTCATTCTCTTGTTTAGCCCCAGTCTCGTCTCACCTATGTAGTAGCAGTCCCCTGGGCATTTCATGCACATGATGAGGTACACGACATTGTTGGAGGAACAGGTGAACCTTCCTCTGATTTTGTCCCCAGGTTCCTGTGTGATATTTGTATTGTGCCCAATCTTGCGTCCTAGCTTGGTCTTGTCCCGCATTCAGTTGTACTGTTGAATACTTTACTCTTCACCATCATTTTCTTGAGATTCAGGTTGTCTGTATGATAATAAGGGTGTTTCAGGGAAGACCTATATAAATTAAAAATGATCCACAGTGTCCCTGAGACAAAATTGCAAGTATGAAACCTCACTGATAAAGTGAAAAGTGACCCCTAATGCCATGTATAGTATCCTATGAGCAAGCAATAATATTAACACAAATTGCACAGATGGATATGCATGTGTGAGCTAACCCATGGGGGTGTTGGCAAATATTTAGTCTCCCACAACCCAGACCGGGCAGTGAGATACCCTAAGAGGCAAAACACACTCTAATAAAAGACAATTGCTAGAAAATCTGAGTCCACTATTTACATAATTGAGCAGCATACACAGACCGAGACAAACATAGGTAGTAAACATACAATATCCACACAACCAAGTGGAGGCAGATATATATCCTCTGTAAGTGACTACTGAGATACGTAGCAAGTGTCCAGAGAGCAATGTCCTGGACACTTGCTAAGTATCTCAGTAGTCGCTGAAAGAGGATATATATCTGCCTCCACTTGTTCAAGTACGTCGTTTTCCCAAAGAGGGGTTTTGACAAGCCGTAGTGCTTGGGTTGTGCCAGAGCACCCCAACCCTAATGGGCCGGGCAGGTTAAAAAAATGCCATCCCCCCCTTAGCCAGAAGGACTAGGAACTACAGGAATGAGGGATGTAGATCCTTTACCTCAAGGGTCCACGCTGGAATGCTTCGACATACCAGTATGTCGCTGCGTAAGGGCATAACCTTGCCCACTGTGAGCTTCAGACAGATGGTATGCTACTACAAACGCCCCCCCCCCCCCATGGACTCCTCCCAGCCGGGGTTGCTCAGACCCAAGAAAATCTTGGTCTCATCCCACCTCTCGATAAGGCCATAGGACCATATTTGTGACACTGTCCATCCTACTCCTGCCACAGGTAGGATAAAAACTACACTTGATCTTAGCCAAAAGGCACTTTCTCCCACCAGGACTCTCAAAGCAGCTGATCCACTGGTGTAGATTTTATGACGCCCTACACGTTTCATCAGCTATGACTTCATCAGGGGTAGGCCGGCAGGTGAAAGTGCAGAGTATGAGGCTTCTCTTCACGGAGCATCATCTCTTACAAGTATTGGAGGAGTTAATTCCAGCTAAACTGCAGACAGCACCTTGAGATGCATGGGATTCCACCTTCATGCTGGACTTGTGTGGGAAATACCTACTGAATAAGATACTACTGGGGTTAACATCTTCTGTATATACAGATTTCAATACATCAGGTCTGCTATAACCTGCTCTCATTCTATCTCTGTGGTTCCAGGTGACGGGCGCACGTTGTGTGTTAATCCCGAATCAGTCATAGTGGATTTCTCCCACAATAGTAGAGGGACATTTATACCTAGTTTCTGAATTTTCACTTATCCGTGCTGCTGGAGTTAACCCACGTGTTTTTTCATTGCATTGAACCACACGGGACTCTATTGCCGTTTACACGCTTCTGCACATTTTTCAATTGACATTCATTTGATCCTCAGAAACATTTAGCACTCAAGGCTTTTATCTATCAATTCATGGTATCAGCTCCAGTGGTTTGACTTTTTATTTCTGTATGTTTATTGTGTTTTATACTGCTAGCAGACCTTGTTGTCAATTATTTTGATAAATTGTTCATAATGCTCTAAATGCCCTAGGAGTGTGCACTCTTTTTTTTTCTGTATATGTATGTGTCAGTCTGTCGGTCACTCAGCCACCCATCCCCCCCCCCCATCAGTCACCCCCCCCATCAGTCACCCCCCCTGTCAATCACCCACCCCCCTGTCAGTCACCCTGTCACCCCCCCCCCCGCCTCTCACTTTTCTGAATCTTCTCTGTTTCTCTCACACACTCTGTCTCTTTCTGTCTGTCTCTCTGTCTCGCGCGCTCTCTCTGTCTAGCGCTCTCTATGTCTCGCGTGCTCACACACTCTGGATATCTTATTTATCCTACATATTTTAACTGCCCTATTGTAACGTGTAGCTCACCACAAACGAAGCGCGACCGCGGTGCTGAGGTAGGAAATTGGTTAATGCCGACCCGCAGGCACGTCTAGGATGTAGAGCAGTCGTTCAAGCCAGGTCAGAGTTATAGATTTGAGATTAGAGTAAGTACCTGCCAGGTCTGGAGTGGAGAGTTGCGGATTGTCGTAGTGCGTAGTCAAGTTCAGGGTTGGAGAGTATCGGATAGTCGCGGTACGTAGCAAGGTTCAGGATAGGAGAATATCGGATCATTGGAGTACTTAGCCAAGGTCAGGACTGCAGACAGGAGAATGGTTGTTCGTAGCCGGATCAGGAGAGGAGAGGTGCAGAATCCAAAAGACAAGCAAGGTAGGCAACGAGGTTAATCAGCAAGGCAAGGTCACAGGAACTGGAATGCAGCAAGGCACGGCATCACACTAGACTATGCTCAGCAAGGAATGAGAGCAGACGCAAGGTATATAAAGGCAGAGCATCCAATAGCCAGCCAGGACGGAACCAGGAAGTAAGCACCGATAGGGCACACCTGTGTGCACCAGTAGCCTATGACACGGATTCTTGTGCAACAGTTCTTTTCTTTGAGCTGAAAACCTCAGAAAAGGAAGACAAAAAAGGCAACAAACACTGCAATAGTGTATTACCCAGGGACATGCTATGATGTATAAATTGAGAGCATTTATTAAATAGAGAGCATTTATTAAAACAATTTATGACAATGAATATGAAATAATTAATAAAACAGTTGATCAATCAGATAAGAAGTGTAAAACTTCCAAGCGCTTGTGCTTAAGGAAGATATGCTGCTCCGCCGTGGTAAAATTGAAATCCTACTCACCGGACATGAGTAGGATATGTGCAAGGGTTTAGGGTCTTTAACTCCAGAAGACACCGCTCGCCGTGGGGTGCGTCCGTCTGTTGATGCGGGGGGACCGGCTGCAATACTCGTGGACTCGTGGATTACTTGCCGCCAGAGTTCGCTCGATCGTCTCCTCCGATGACGTCACTGCCTGGATTTCACTGCTATGGTGTCCCTGAGTGGCCAAAAACCTTTCCAACGCGTTTCGAAACTCCTATTGATAGGTTTCTTCGTTAGGGATGGTTGCTACATGGGATTATGCTTCTTTTTATACCCCAGATAGTTCAATTGGGATAGTTGATGTAATTGTCTTTTGGATACACCCTAATTTAAAGTCCTCCGTTATGGGAATACATATATAAATCAATTGTAAAACATTAAACAGCTTTAGACAGATGGCATGAAACATGAAATTTTGAATCACATTGACAGATGAAGCGCAATACTAAACACAAATATTTTATACAATATTACAACAATTATATAATCATTAAACTTTGTGTATTTTACTCCCATCCATACTTAGACACAGGGACATGTGTTTGTGATAGGACTTAAATCAATTGGTTATTTAATTGATGAAAATTGATTTGGGAAAATTAATGTGCAAAAGGAATGTTATCAGAAAATATTAAAAATGATAAATACTCCTTCCTTATAAAGAACTGTATGTCCCTAATATCAGTATGGATAGAATTACAATATGGAGCATATGCAAAAAGAAACACAGATTTGCATATACTAAGAGAAATAGAATACTCAAACCCAATTGGGTATCTTAACACCAGAGACTTGATGGTCAACAAGCTCTTGTGTAAATGTAGTGAGCTAATTTTTGAAAAACTATTTGTTTAGAGAGACACATTTCGAGGGGTGGAGAACACAAATGCGCGAGTTAAACATAATTTGGGTGATATTATAATATCAGTATTTAATGTGGCATCGTGAATTAGTGTTTAATTATTATTAATTTGTTGTGATAAACAAAATTAAATTTAATTAAAATACCGTGATTAATAAAAATATCATAATGTAATATACATGTGATTGTGAAGCTAGATTTGTAATTTATCTTAATTTAATTGTGGTAATAAATTTGGTGAATAAAACTAAAATAAAATTGAAATGTTATTAGTGCTGGGCAAGTTAACACACAATGGCTGATATTGCCGGCGACAAGGACAAGGGCATCTAGCTAATCAAATGATATATTGATCCCTATTTGAGGAAAGCTGACAGATCGACAGATATATATATACTGTATATATCTCTCTCTCTGTCTCTCTGTATATATATACAGTATATATATATATATATATATATATATATATATATATATATATATAGCAAAGAATGACCTAGGCGCACATGTGCAGGGGAAGAGAAAAGAAAAAAGAGGAAAAAATCATAGGGCAGTATATCAATACAAACAGATTAGAAATCGGTAAGATATGCACTTACACTAGTAAGATCAATAAAGGCCTTTAATCCACTTAGGGACTCTCGAACTCAGCTCCTGTAGTTCATCTGTTTCTTGGCTCCTGGATCTTGGGAAGGGCTTATCCTGAAGGTTCCTTGCAGCAGTCATGTTGAGTCTGTTTTAGCAGACTATACCTTGATGTGGATCTCGTATAAGGGGATGGGTAGGGAATAAAAGGAGAAACATATGTGTAAAACCTTTTAATAAAACATCTAAGGGTAAAAAACAAAGGTATTTAACTCACATTCTATGAGTTAAAAACGGGCAGTAGAGAGTGTTTTGCGAGTCTCTCACACTCGTGGTATAGAACGCCGACTTCCAGACCTCCTCACACCGGCGAGTGCTTCCGCATCAGGTGATCCGGTCTTGTACGGCTCTCGCGAGATTTCCCTCTGTGTAATTCACTGCCTCAAACTCACAAATTCACAAACTCAAGATGAAGTTAAGGAGGGGGAGAGTGTTTGCGTAGCTGCAAACACTGGGCTGAAAGCTGGTCTTATATACAGGGGCTCTCCCATTCTTGTCTTCAAAGTCCTTGTTGTTCGCCTGACATATCGTGTTCCAAAGCTACATTCCATAAGTGTGAGCCGAACGGAGCATTGGCAGTGAATTACACAGAGGGAAATCTCGCAAGAGCCGTACAAGACCGGATCACCTGATGCGGAAGCACTCGCCGGTGTGAGGAGGTCTGGAAGTCGGCGTTCTATACCACGAGTGTGAGAGACTCGCAAAACACTCTCTACTGCCCGTTTTTAACTCATAGAATGTGAGTTAAATACCTTTGTTTTTTACCCTTAGATGTTTTATTAAAAGGTTTTACACATATGTTTCTCCTTTTATTCCCTACCCATCCGCTTATACGAGATCCACATCAAGGTATAGTCTGCTAAAACAGACTCAACGTGACTGCTGCAAGGAGCCTTCAGGATAAGCCCTTCCCAAGATCCAGGAGCCAAGAAACAGATGAACTACAGGAGCTGAGTTCGAGAGTCCCTAAGTGGATTAAAGGCCTTTATTGATCTTACTAGTGTAAGTGCATATCTTACCGATTTCTAATCTGTTTGTATTGATATACTGCCCTATGATTTTTTCCTCTTTTTTCTTTTCTCTTCCCCTGCACATGTGCGCCTAGGTCATTCTTTGCTATACATTCCCAGCGGCGTTGTGGAGCCGCAGACCTAACTTGGCTGCAAGTCTGTAGGGTTAGTAGATTGTAAGGGTATACAGGCATACCCCGCATTAACGTACGCAATGGGACCGGAGCATGTATGTAAAGCGAAAATGTCCTTAAAGTGAAGCACTATCTTTTTTCCACTTATCGATGCATGTACTGTACTGCAAACGTCATATATGTGCATAACTGATGTAAATAACGCATTTGTAACAGGCTCCCCGCTTGCGCACAGCTTTGGTACAGGTAGGGAGCCGGTATTGCTGTTCAGAAAGTGCTGACAGGCGCATGCGTGAGCTACCGTTTGCCTGTTGGGCGATATGTACTTACTCGTGAGTGTACTTAAAGTGAGTGTCCTTAAACCGGGGTATGCCTGTATACCGTTTATTGATTGATTGGCTGAGAGTGTGTTTTTTTAATTTATTTTAACCATATTCAACATATTGTTTTATATCTGCGCTGTTGTTTTTTGTCTGTATATATATATATATATAGTTGCATGATGAAGCCACAGTACAAATTCATGGGTGAAGGGTGGGTATCGGGCCTGTGTGGCTTAACCCCTTAATCACCTTTGCGGTTATTATCTGATAAGGTGTTTAAGGGGTTAATTGATATCTGAATGTACTTTCAATGTATTGACTTTGTATTGGCTATGTATTTTGTGGACAAGACAAGGATTTTGCTGGCGACGAACACTTCGCATTGATGAGGTTAGTAGTACTTTATTTATTTGTATAAGCTAGTTAATGTTTTTAATAATGGGCAATTAATCTATTATCCATATCTGGATAATAGTTATTTTGCACATTATTGTACTGTAGGTGTTGGGGGGGAGGGTGTATGTATTGAATGTATAGGCCAGGTTTATTTTTTTTACATTCAGGGTTGGTTCCGTGGTTCTGCGTGGGACCTCTGGAGACCACCTGTGGTATCTTCGGGTATCCCAAGGGTACCAGGCTGGTGGTTCCACGGGTGACACATGCGGGGATGACGATGTGTGGTCCCACTTCTGTGGGGGCACAGCTGACCCGTAGTCTGCGGGGATGACGATGTGTGGTCCCCCTTCTGTGGGGGCACCGCTGATCCGTAGGTGCGGGGATGATGATGTGTGGTCCCACTTCTGTGGGACCACCGCGGACCCGTAGTGAGCACCCGTGAGTTCCCCAGACCCCCGAGGGAACCACCCGAGGCCCCGCAGACACCGGTATCCCTCTGCTTGGTTTAAAGGGCCCGACCACGTGATCGCGGCCTGTAAACCAAGCAGAGCAGAGGGATACCGGCACCCCCTAAAGGGGCCTGTATCTCAGGGAGCAGGGGGTCCCCAGACCTGAAACCAGTGTGGTTCTGCTCTGGAGACCCTCTGCACATGTACAGTATCAATAAAACACATACAGTATACAGTATAAATAAACACTCGTTCTTTACCTTAGCGGCTATGCGCCATGGTAAAGAAGCAGCATTTCTGTATTTTAATAATATTGTACAGTGAGCAGGGGGTTCCCTGAGCCAGAAATTAATGCTCAGGGACCCCCCCTGCTCCTGCTCAATATTATTAAAAATACAGAAATGCTGCTTCATTACCATAGCGGATAGCCGCTAAGGCAATGAAGGGGTTAATCCACCGTGCCCGCTTTATTGTGTGTAGTGGGGATGGGTGAGGGGGGTATTTGGCCCTTGGTGTGAGTTTAGGACTTGCGGGGGGGTTGCGGGTGCACTTAACCCCTTCACGACCGTAGCAGTTAATACCGCTACGGTCATGAAGGGGTTAAGCCCTCCCGCTACCCCCCCCGCAAGCCCTAAACAAGCACCGTTGGGGCTAATACCCCATTCACCCACCCCCGCTACCCACAATAAAAAAAATACACACACACAGCAGCCCCACAATTAATAAATAAATCTAAATAAATAAATACATGAAGAGAAATAAATATATACTGGATATATATACAGTATATATATAATAACAATCCCTATACATATACAGTATATACTGTGTATATATATACACTGTATACACATATATATATATATATATATATATACACATACAGTATATATACACACATGATGAACCAATATACAAATACATGTAGAATGGTTATCAAAATCATACTGTCCTACAGATAACGCTTCTCTATACAGACAATAATAATAATCCATTTAATAATCCTAACTGATTTTACAATATAAAACATAACATTCCAATCCACACAGTACATTGCATTTACATTGTATAAATGATGCATAAAATCTATGCACCATATACATTCTGCAAATGAATGTTAACAATATAATTGCAAGCTACTCTACCAGTAAATACAAACACTTCCAAACAAGTCAACTATTTTACCAATCAAGTAAACCAAATTCAATATATACTGTAAGTACCAACCAGAAAACACAATTTAAAACCAAAGCTAACCCTTACAATACCAAGGATTACATCTATCTAATTGTAAAAAACCTTATACTTTATACACAGCATTGCAATGTACATGATGAACAATACAGTACATTCCCTGTATCTCCCTGCCTTCAGTGTAATCTGTTTAAAGCCCCCTCCCCCCTAATGTTTCTGTTAAACAGATTACACTGAAGGGAGAGAGATGTAAAGGCCTAAAGCCCCCTCCCCCCTAATGTTTCTGTTAAACAGATTACACTGAAGGGAGAGAGATTTTACAGAAACACACATTAGGGGGAGGGGGCTTTAAACAGATTACACTGAAGGCAGAGAGATGTTTCTGTTACCAGTAAATCTCCCTCCCTGCTGTCAGTGCAGTGTATGTAAATGTGGGGAGGGGGGGGGACCCAATGTGCATACTGTGAGGTCTAACCACCCTCACCCCCTACCCACATACCGTTACCCCCCCCATCCTGGCCATGGCCCCTCCGCTTCTGCAAAACAGACACAAAAATTAAAACATACAGTACAAAATAATGTCCCCTAACCCCTTAATCACCATAGCGGTTATTAACCGCTACAGTCATGAAGGGGTTAACCCACCCTCACCCACCACTCGGGATGCCTACATACCCTCCCACACTAACCCCCCCCCCCCCCCCGTGAGGCCTAACCACCCAGTCAGTACCCACAAGGGAGGCCTACCCACATACCGTTGGGGAAACACCCCACCCCCAGTACCCACACTAAAAACAGTACAATGACCCACAATAAACAGCATTATATTTATTAACTACATTACCCACCCCCTGTGCCCCCCCCCATAAATACAAGATTTATCCTTTTACATACAGGGTTCATAACGCAGCCCCACGCATGTCCCCGGTGGGCTGGCAGGGCACCTGGACAGACCTACAGTTTACCAGCAGCATTCCACAGGTTCTGGAGGCCTGCTGGTGGATCCTGCCAGCACCATGGCCCTCAGGTGGTCTCCTTGGGTCACCGTGGGCCACAATTGGGTCCCCACGGTAGGCCCAAGGATGTCTGGGAGCCCCGGGTCAAACCCACAGGTGTCTGCGGGGCCTCGACCACACATCGTCATGCCCGCAGACTACGGGTCGGAGGTGCCCCCACAGATGTAGGACCACACATCGTCATCCCCGCATGTGTCACCCGTGGAACCACCAGCCTGCTACCCTTTAGGATACCCGAGGATACCCACAGGTGGTCTCCATAGGCCCCACGCAAAACCACGGAATCAAACCCTAAATGTAAAAAAAATAAACCTGGCCTATACATTCATTACATACACCCTCCCCCCCAACACCTACAGTACAATAATGTGCAAAATAACTATTATCCAGATATGGATAATAGATTAATTGCCCATTATTAAAAACATTAACTAGCATATACAAATAAATAAAGTACTACTGACCTCAATACGAAGTGTCCGTTGCCAGCAAAATCCTTGTCTTGTCCACAACATACATAGCAAATACAAAGCCAATACATTGCAATTACATTCAGATATCAATTAACCCCTTAAACACCTTATCAGATAATAACCGCAAAGGTGATTAAGGGGTTAAGCCACACAGGCCCGATACCCACCCTTCACCCATGAATTTGTACTGTGGCTTCATCATGCAACTATATATATATATATATACAGACAAAAAACAACAGCGCAGATATAAAACAATATGTTGAACATGGTTAAAATAAATTAAAAAAACACACTCTCAGCCAATCAATCAATAAACGGTATACAGGCATACCCCGGTTTAAGGACACTCACTTTAAGTACACTCACGAGTAAGTACATATCGCCCAACAGGCAAACGGTAGCTCACGCATGCGCCTGTCAGCACTTTCTGAACAGCAATACCGGCTCCCTACCTGTACCAAAGCTGTGCGCAAGCGGGGAGCCTGTTACAAATGCGTTATTTACATCAGTTATGCACATATATGACGTTTGCAGTACAGTACATGCATCGATAAGTGGAAAAAAGATAGTGCTTCACTTTAAGGACATTTTCGCTTTACATACATGCTCCGGTCCCATTGCGTACGTTAATGCGGGGTATGCCTGTATACCCTTACAATCTACTAACCCTACAGACTTGCAGCCAAGTTAGGTCTGCGGCTCCACAACGCCGCTGGGAATGTATAGCAAAGAATGACCTAGGCGCACATGTGCAGGGGAAGAGAAAAGAAAAAAGAGGAAAAAATCATAGGGCAGTATATCAATACAAACAGATTAGAAATCGGTAAGATATGCACTTACACTAGTAAGATCAATAAAGGCCTTTAATCCACTTAGGGACTCTCGAACTCAGCTCCTGTAGTTCATCTGTTTCTTGGCTCCTGGATCTTGGGAAGGGCTTATCCTGAAGGCTCCTTGCAGCAGTCACGTTGAGTCTGTTTTAGCAGACTATACCTTGATGTGGATCTCGTATAAGCGGATGGGTAGGGAATAAAAGGAGAAACATATGTGTAAAACCTTTTAATAAAACATCTAAGGGTAAAAAACAAAGGTATTTAACTCACATTCTATGAGTTAAAAACGGGCAGTAGAGAGTGTTTTGCGAGTCTCTCACACTCGTGGTATAGAACGCCGACTTCCAGACCTCCTCACACCGGCGAGTGCTTCCGCATCAGGTGATCCGGTCTTGTACGGCTCTTGCGAGATTTCCCTCTGTGTAATTCACTGCCAATGCTCCGTTCGGCTCACACTTATGGAATGTAGCTTTGGAACACGATATGTCAGGCGAACAACAAGGACTTTGAAGACAAGAATGGGAGAGCCCCTGTATATAAGACCAGCTTTCAGCCCAGTGTTTGCAGCTACGCAAACACTCTCCCCCTCCTTAACTTCATCTTGAGTTTGTGATTTTGTGAGTTTGAGGCAGTGAATTACACAGAGGGAAATCTCGCGAGAGCCGTGAGAACATCGTGCTGAAGCTGACGGCTGCTGCAGGGAGATCCCTGAAAGAGATACAAACCCCTCACCAAGCGGTCTGACGGAGACGGATGACCACCTTACAAGGAGGATTTCCCAGGACACGTGCAACATCTTGCCGAGCTGTCTACAGAGGATCAAAAGACGATCCAGCTACACATCAGCCTGCACATAGCTGTTTCCTGCGAGTGGTAACATGTCCCTAACATGTCATGCTGAATTATGCTTTTATTGATGTACGTGCAATAATCACCATTTCACTTTATAAAATTTAATTGTAATACTACACCATGAGGTTTTTTTGCGCTGTTTTCTTTTTCGTTATCCTGGGACAATGTCAGCGGGATGTCTTACAAGTCCGGGGCTAAATTATGCATGGCTTACTCACAGGAATTTCCTGCCAAACATTTCTGAAGTACCACAATTACAATCTTGAGTGTTACCCTCTGTTCCGGCCATCTGAAGGAAAATCCCCTTATGCCCATAATGTTAGGACTATTAAAATAGGGGGACTTTGATTCATCAATTTTTATGAAACTTTATAAAAATTGCGTTACAACCTTTTTTATGATTTTACTCCCTCAGCGCTCACATTGATACATGGAAATCTCAACTTCATTGTTGTTGCAGGGTCAATGCAACAACACGTGGGTTTCTTAGAATGGGCTTGTTTATTCAGCCTCAAAATATTGCATACAAAAATCATACAGCTTCTTTTCTGCATATGCAAACAAACAGAAAATAAGTCCTGAGCAGGGCTTTACCCTTTTCCCCGCAAGGGCTGTTTAAGGTCCAGAGTAGCAATAAGCAACGATATATCATAGGAAAAGTCAGACCTTGTAGCAAGCAGTTTTACTCCAGCGTTCCAGTATCTCACTGGTTGAGACAGCCAGGCATGTGTGAGCAGCCTGCGTTTTTAAAGCCCCTTAATGAGGTAGCTGGAACCTGACCAATTAACCAAACTTTTTTCCAGCTGAAATTTAACCTGGTAACTGCTGCACTGCAGACCTAAACATAGGTCTGCCAGGCATAGTGCTTTTACATTCCTCCCCTGTTAGTGTGTGGTTGGGGACACGCATGGCTGAAGCCCGAACATCCACCCCTTCTCTAGAGAAGAAATCGGCATTCACATTTTCCTTTCCAGGCCTGTGCTGAATCTCAAACAAGAAGGGTTAAAGGGCCATATACCACTTGGTCAACCTAGCATTGGAGTCTTTCATTGTATATAACCACTTTAATGGAGCATGGTGTGTCACCAAAGTATAATGGACTCCTGCCAGGCAATGCTTCAAGGCCTCAATTGCCCACTTTACTGCGAGGCACACCTTCTCAATCATTGAGTAGTTTTTTTCTGTCTGGAACAATTTCCTACGCAGAAAAAGGATCTGATGTTTTACTCCCTCAAACTGTTATGACAGCACTGCCCCTGGCCCTATCTCTAATGCATCGGTTTGTACAATAAAAGGCCTATTAAAGTCTGTGATTTTAAGGACAGGACCCTCTGATAGACACCGTTTTACTTCCTCAAAGGCTCTCTGGCACTCCCTCGAGCATACCACTTGTGTGTAGGGGCCCACATTTTTGTGAGGTCGGTTAGTGGTGCTGCAACTTCAGATTTGTTAGGGATGAACCGCCGATAGTACCCTGCTAAACCCAACAGAGAGCGTGTCTGTTTTTGTTCGGGGGGGGTCGGAACTTCTTTCAGGGCAGCTACCTTGTCGGCTAGTGGCCTTACTTTTCCACCTCCCACTGCATAAACCAACTACTTGGTTTCCGCCTTACCTAAGGCACATTTCTGAGGGTTTGCTGTAAGCCCTGCCTCTCTAGAGACCTGAGGACCGCTTTCAACCTATTTAGAAGGGCCCGCCAGTGTTTACTATAAATGACAATGTTATTTACATAGGCTGCGGCATAAGCCCTGTGAGGTCTCAGCACTTTATACATTAGTGGCTGAGGCTCCATGCAGTGCAAATGGCATTTTCACAAACTGGTATAAACCTATGGGAGTGGCAAAGGCGGTTTTGCACTCCTCTAAAGGTATCTGCCAGTATCCTTTTGTTAGGTCCAGCGTGGATATATACTCCGCTGTATCAAGGGCGTCGATTAACTCGTCCACCCTTGGCATCGAATATGCATCAAACTTGGATATCACATTGACCATTCAAAGGTCTACACAAAATCTTACCTTCCCATATGGTTTAGGGACCATAACTATTGGACAACACCTCAATCAAACCTAAATTTAACATGTCTTGTACCTCCTTCTCTACAAGGGCCTAACGGCTTTCAGGCAACCTGTTACGAGAAAGTACTTTTACTCAAGGTGCTGTCTCTATCACATATGAAACTAAATACGTTTGCCCTGGTAAATCAGAAAAAAAATAATTGAATTGTTTAAATATTTCTAACAAGTCCCCTTTTTGTTCAGTGGACAACTGGCTACCCATAGGGATTTGATCCTCACCAACGGTGTTCCCCTGTGGGGGCTCAGGATCCAGGTCTGTTTCCTCTTCCACCGGGTGTATGAACAGAGACCTCTGCACCTTACAGGGTTTCAGCAAGTTCACATGGTAAATTTGATTACCCTTCCTGGACCCTGATTCAGAGATCTCGTAATCCACATCACCGGTGCGGCAGAGTACTTTGAATGGGCCATGTCACCTTGCTAGGAGTTTGCTCTCACAACTGGGTAATAACATTACCTGGTCCCCCGGGTGAAACACTCTTATGCGAGCATTTTGGTTGTAATGTCTCTCCTGACTGTCTTGGGCTGATCTAAGGTTCTCCCTTCCAAAAATGCCTGACCACATCTAGGTGCATACGAAACGTCAAGGTATAACCAAAAATGCAGGTCCTAACTGTGAACGTTTGGCATGCAGACTTATACATGGTAATAAGTATAAAGTTTATGTTTTGTCAATTTGATGTATCATTGGGCACCCCTGTCTTTTGTTGTAAACCTTAGTTAGTCTGTCATTATAGTTAGCACAACATTAAATTGCTATGTTTCAACCAAAACGTATTTGTCCCAGGACGGATATTTAATAATATAGACTAACAAAATATATTATTTTCACAGTATGGCTATTATAAATAATATTACTCTAATCATTTATTTTCACTAACACGAGTTATAAATGGAAAAAAACTACACAATTCTGTGTTCATTTAAATGGTATTAATAACCAGGCAGGAGGTATATAACAACAAGAACTGTTTGTCTTCTGTACAGCACAGTTACACGGCAGGCTTCTGCCCGATGCAGCACTCTCAGCTCTCACTGAAGGATGGTCCCTGGACCGCCACTATAAACCAAGGGCACCCGCAGCCGTCCTAGCTCTTCCCCATCTCCCTAGCAGAGGCAGAGGTATGGTCCGTACTCTATATCCCCCGGAGGGAAGAGTACAAGGGAAGGCCCTAATCTCAGGCTCCCTGTTGTGTGATCTGCCTTCCTCAATGGGAGAAGGATACTACTACATTTAGGGCGGTCCTGCCTTTAAGTACTGCCAGGAGGAGGGCACCAGGTCTGGCTCATGATTGGTCATGCCGTTCGCAATCCAGGGGGAGCATAAAGGGAAATATAACAAAAGAACAATCTAAGTGTAGACAATAAAACAATTGTGAATTCGCTATGTGATATGTCTTAGCTCATATGCACAGCCTACTCACAAGATGTAGATAAAAAACGGGCAATTGGAAACAATTTCTGGACGAGAAGAGGAACTCCTATTCCGGATGGGGTGAACACCTCCAATCTCAGCAACAGTGGTATATGTAAAGAAGGAAAAGTATTCATAGTGCAGACCAATCTTAAAAACATAACTTTTATAGGGCTTAAAAATGTACACTTAGAATAAAAACATTCAAATAATGCATGTATCACAACACTGTGACGGAAGAGAGTATGCTGTGGACATCTGGTTCACCCCCCACCTCCGGTCTGCAAACGGTGCCTCAGTGGTCAGCTCACTGCAGAGGCCACTCAGTCTGCACATTTAAGGAAAGCTGGCAGAGGGGAGTCTGCCTCCCCCCCCCCCCAGTCCCCACATCAGACCCACCTCAGAGCAACTCCAGCCAAGAGTGAAGATACGAGAGTGCCCCCCCTCTCTCCCCCCAACAAGTGACCACAGCAAATAGACATTGAACCCTAAAGCAAAGAATTAAACATTTTATACATTGCACACTTTGGTGGCCGCCGGTGATCTGTGACTGAGGGAAGAGAGGATAACCCAGAGTGATCTGTGGGAGACCCTACTGACAGAACATAAAACACAGACAGAGCTCAGTGCACATCCAGTGAAACTTATACACGGTACAGTGCCTAAATATATATGTATAGATATCTATTAAATAAAATGGACTGAACATCAAGCTACATAACACGTGCACTATCTGAACATCAAAACCTGAAACTAAGTGCTGAGCAGCCGGTCACATGGATGCCCCCTTCCCCCCCTCTCCCCTCCTCTCTCCCAACCTCCGACGAAAACTCTTAAGAACCAGGGTTTATGCACTTAGACCCATGCATTAGCAAAATGTCCAAGTGAGGGGATGCAACTGTGGTACTGAAATAAGCCCAGAAGAAGAACAAGATTTTCTCCGAGTTTCTATAACCTAACGCAGACAAATAAAGCATAAAAAGAAAGATTGAGGACTGATACACTCGCACACCCTCCAGCTGAGCGCCGGCGACATGGCTCCCCCCAGAAAGTCCGGTAAACCAGAAGCCTCCATGTTCTTCACGAAAAGAAGCGTTACGCCCTCACTAACAGGCAAAGGTAAAGCAGCAAAAGCCCTAGATCCAGAGGAAATGGACTCGGACTCCGATGCAGAGCTAAGCCCAGACATCAGAAATGAGCTAAAAGCCTGGGTTAAAGAAATAAAGCAGGCGTTCCACGAGGAGCTGCAAAGCGCAATGCAGAGCCTCCATACCAGGGTCGTGGAGGTGAAAGAACGGACAACAGGACTGGAGGTAGCTGTGGAGGAGGTCACCGAAAAGCAAGTGGAGACCGACGGAGAAATATCCCAAATAAAAGAACAGATTGCCCGACTCCAGGATGCCCAAGAAGAGGCAGAGAATAGATCTCGGAGGAACAATCTCAGAATCTGTAACATTCCAGAGTCAGTCCCCAATGAAGAAATCAAGCCCTACCTCAATAGACTATTCCAGAGTATCCTCCCTGTAGCTACCAACGCTAAGCTGGGACTGGACAGAGCCCACAGAATAACAGACCGAAAGAATTCGAAAACAGAGGGCCCAGAGATATAATTACAAGGCTCCACTATTATACCATCAAAGAGGAAATATTCAACAACGTCAGAAACCTAGACAAGATCACCTTTGAAAATGCAGAACTACAGATCTTCTCAGACCTCGCACCAACAACAATCGCCAAAAGACGCGAACTCAGAGAAATCACAAGCTACCTGAGATGTAAGGACGTCAGGTACAGGTGGGGCTTCCCCTTCCGCCTCCAAGCTTCACACAAGGGAAAACAAGCCACCTTAAGAACCCCAGAGGAAGGACCAGAATTCATGTCCAAGATGGGCCTAGAGATTCCAGAGGAATTAAAGAGCGGCACAACGAGGACACGCCCACAGCCGAGACGAGAAATGTGGTCCAGAGTGCCAAGGAACCCAAGATAACTTACCATGCCTCAAACACTGAGGCTTGGTAGCCTGAACTTGACAAAGCTCTGAGAGCATAGGAGAGACAGGCTCATCCCACTTGGTGCACCCACCCCGGACTTTCTATGCCGGTTCAAATAGAAGGTTGCGAGCAACGGGGGGCACGAGGGAGAGAAAAAGAGAGTAGAACAACTAAACACTTGATAGAAGCAGGAATAAGCCATTATTATTCCTCTAAAGACTTTGTTTAGCTTAACTAACAATGTAACCGTGTTCCATTTTACGTTATGATTGTTCCAAAAGTTTGACTGTTGTGTTTTATCTCTTTATATATGTGTTCTAGTTCCATTTTGTCTCACTAGAAAGGAACGTCACCCAACAAACCGGTCAACCGATGCGGGTCCAAGCAGAGACGCTGACTGTATACGTTCGCAACCTTTCAGACTGCAAGTACCACATTGCACCCCACACACCCTTCACTTTTTCTTGACTCTGCATGTCCCAAACACCCTAAAAGCAGAGTCATAGGCCCAAAGCAACAGAGGGCCCTACCCCATACCAGGTTAAAACCCCCCAAGGTTATTTTAGTTCTACCCCACACCCCCCATTCCATCCCAATCAATACACACTTGTATACACCTGAAGAGAGACAACCAAAAAACAAGCTAAAATAGGATCTAGGCAACCTGTAAACCCTCAAAGGACACCCAATAACAAAAAGATATCCGTAACGCTTACCTACGCAAGATATCTTACACAAGTACATGGCTAAATTACTAAAGCTAAACACCCAGAATGTAAAGGGACTAAACTCACCCATGAAAAGGAGACTATTGTTTAGGGATCTCAAAGCTAGGCAAAGCGACATACATATGATTCAGGAAACACATCTAAATAGAGAAGATACGGTCCGGTTAAAAGATAAAAATTTCCACCAAATCTTCCACTCACCAGCGATAGATTAAAAAAGCAGGAGTAGCCATCCTGATTAGAACCAGCGTCCCCTTTGAAGTAGAAAAAATAAAAAGAGATAAGATCGGCAGAATGCTAATTGTTTCAGGCAAACTGGGCACAGCTGAACTAACGCTAGTATGCCTATACGCCCCTAATACCGACCAGGAGAGCTTCATCAATGAGGCCTTAGACATAATAAACCAGAACAAGAAGGGCTACTTAATAATTGGAGGTGATCTTAACACAGTTATAGATTGAACTAAAGACAAGGCGAGACTCACGAGCAAAGAGCACCACTCGAGATTGAGGAGCTCAATTGCCCTTAAACAAAACATAAAAACGAGCGGGTTGGTCGACTCTTGGAGATTAATGAACCCCATAACCAAAGGATTTACCTTCTACTCAGCCCCACATAGGCAATACACCCGCATTGACTATATCCTTATGTCTCTAACTCTATTCATATATCTCCATCTCTCCTTTCTTCCCCACTTCTCAGTTCACATGAACTCCTTTCTTACCTGCATCCTCTGTCACCACACAACTATACACCCTGCACTAAAACACACCCCTAAAATTCATCCTCACACATTCTCTTTCTTTCCATGCTTCTCCTCCTTGCTTCTGGGGATATCTCTCCCAATCCTGGTCCGTGCCTTATTTCTACTTGCTCTCTTCCTCGCCTCCCACATGCAACTTCTACTCCTTCTTGTGTTAACCCCTCCAACCTCATACCCATCCCCTGCCACCCTCCCTCCTCTCTCCCTTTCTCCTGTGCCCTTTGGAATGCTCGCACCCTCTCTAACAAGTTCCTCTCTGTGCATTACTTCTTTCTCTCTCACTCCCTGCTTCTATTTGCTATAACTGACACCTGGCTCACTCAGTCTGACTGTGCTCTGGAAGCTGCCCTCTCCTACGGTGGCCTTTCCTTCTCCCACACTCCGTGCCCTGATTGCAGGGGTGGAGGCGTGGGGCTCCTGCTCTCCTCTCTCTGCCGTTACCGAACTCTTCCTATTCCCCCCTCTCTTGCTTTTCCCTCCTTTGAGGTTCACACAGTCCAGATCTTCTCTCCTCTCCCTGTCCACGTGGCGGTCATCTATCGCCCACCTACCTCTACTCATCCCCCTTCTGCTTTTCTCTCTCACGTTGAATCCTGGCTCTCTTTCTTTCTCTCCTCAGACTCCCCTGTTCTTCTCCTTGGGGAATTCAACTGCCACATTGATGACCCCCCCCCCCCTCCCTTGGGCTTCCCACTTTCTCTCTCTAACCTCTTCTTTTGGCCTTCAACAGTGGACTGAAGCCAGCACCCACAAGGATGGCCACTACTTAGATCTGGTTTTCACTAAAAACTTCTCTCTCTCCGATTTCTCAATTTCCCCTTTTCCTCTCTCTGACCATCACCTCATTTCATTCTCGCTTATCCCCTACTCCACCTCCGTCTACCCCCCCGGTTTTGCAGAAACCTGCGCTCTATTCACTTACCTGACTTTGAGTCCACTTTACACTCCTCCCTCTCCTCTCTCAGCTCTGCTACAGACCCTGACAACCTGGTCAGGAACTACAACTCTGCCTTGTCCTTCTCTCTTGATCTACATGCCCCGCTTTCTCTCTGCCGCACTCGCCCTTCTAACCCTAGACCCTGGTTAAATTCCCACACGCGCATGCTGCATTCCTCCACTCGTTCCTCGGAACGCCTCTGGAGGAAATCTCATACTCACGCAGACTTCCTTCACTACAAATTTATGCTATCCTGTTTCAACTCTGCCCTCTCGCAAGCTAAACAAGCCTACTTTTCTTCACTAATCAACAAGTCTAACCCACGCCGACTGTTCTCTGTCTTTGATACTCTACTCAAACCACCCTCAACTGCCTCTCCTTCCTCCATCTCTGCTCAGGACTTTGCTGACTATTTTAAGGAAAAGGTGGAATCCATACGTCAGAACATCCCCTCTTTTTCTTCCCATCCTACACCTCTTCCTAACTCTCCTCCTGCCTTCCTTGACTCTTTTTCCACTGTCTCAGAGGAGGATGTGTCGCTGTTGATCGCCTCTTCTCCCTCTACCACTTGCCCTCTTGACCCCATTCCCTCCCATCTCCTAAAACCTCTTGCTCCTACTATAATCCCTACGCTCACACACATTTTTAACTCCTCCTTCTGCTCTGGAACCTTTCCATCCTCCTTCAAACATGCAACAGTCATACCATTACTCAAAAACAGCAAGCTTGACCCTACCTGTCTTTCTAACTATCGACCTGTCTCCCTCCTGCCTTTTGCCTCTAAACTCCTTGAACGTCTTGTATTCTCTCACTTGCTCCATTTTCTCAACACCTATTCTCTCCTAGACCCTCTACAATCTGGCTCACTCCACGGAAACAGCCCTCACTAAAATAACTGACGACTTCCATGCTGCCAAAGACAGAGGTCATTACACTCTGCTCATTTTACTCGACCTCTCTGCAGCATTTGACACCGTGGACCATCCTCTTCTCCTTCACATTCTCCATACTCTTGGTATTCAGAACAAAGCTCTATCCTGGATCTCCTCTTACCTCTCCCATCGTACTTTCAGTGTCTCTTCTGCTAACACCTCCTCCTCCTCTATTGATCTCTCTTTGTTGGCTGGTACCCTAGGGTTCCTTCCTGGGACCTCTTCTCTTTTCTCTGTATACACTCTCTCTAGGTGACCTAATAACATCTTTTGGGTTTTATTATCACCTCTATGCTGACGTCACACAAATATACTTTTCAACACCCGACCTTACACCTGCTGTAGAAATCAAAGTTTCTGAATGTCTCTCTGCTATATCATCCTGGATGGCCCTCCGCCGCCTTAAACTCAACATGGCTAAAACAGAGCTCCTCATACTTCCTCCCAAACCTGGCCCTACTACCTCCTTCCACATTACTGTTGGAACTACGATCATTCACCCAGTAGCCCAAGCACCCTGCCTAGGGGTCACACTCGACTCCTCTCTCACATTCGCCCCTGACATTCAAAACATTTCTAAAACTTGTTGCTTTTTCCTCCGCAATATAACAAAGATACGCCCTTTCCTCTGTTGCTCGACTGCTAAAACTCTGACTCAGGCCCTCATTCTCTCCCGTCTTGATTACTGTAACCTCCTGCTGTCCGGCCTTCCTACCTCTCACCTGTCTCCCCTACAATCTATCCTAAACGCTGCTGCCAGAATCACTCAACTCTTTCCGAGATCTGTCTCAGCATATCCCCTCATGAAATCCCTCTCCTGGCTTCTGATCAAATCCCACATCTCACACTCCATTGTTCTCCTCACTTTTAAAGCTTTACACTCTTCTGCCCCTCCTTACATCTCAGCCCTAATTTCTCGTTATGCACCATCCAGACTCTTGCGTTCTTCTCAAGGATGTCTTCTTTCTACCCCCTTTGTATCTAAAGCCCTCTCCCACCTTAAACCTTTTTCACTAACTGCCCCACACCTCTGGAATGCCCTTCCCCTCAGTACCCGACTAGCACCCTCTCTATCCACCTTTAACCCAACTTAAGACGCACTTGCTTAAAGAAGCATATGAATAGCACTGTGGATATTCTGAACACATGATACATAAAGCTTGGCCCCTGCAGACGCACTTACCAGAACTCCCTCCTTCTGTCTCTGTACGTTCTCTATACCTACCAATTAGACTGTAAGTTCCTCGGGGCAGGGACTCCTTTTACCTTAATGTTACACTGGCGACACATTTTATTCGAGCTCGGCTAGTCCCACGAATTCGGGTATACCCGGGTGTATTGAGGTTTGTGACTGTTTTCTGCCCGAGTGCATTGAGGTATTTTCCAGGCAGGGATTGAAGCATTTTATTCCCGCTGGCTGCAATACTGCACAGTATATATATATATATATATATATATATATATATATATATATATATATATATACTGCATTACAATTCATGAATTTATGCCATCTGGTAGACACGCGAAGCATTGCAGCCTATTAAATCCTAATCATTATCATTTAACAGATCAGCCGCCCGTCAGCCAGGCATGAACCCAGGCTGGGAAGGCAAACACAACGGGGCTTGTCAGAGGTGAGGAGCGGCGCATTCCAGGTATCTGCCAGGTACATACTGGGTATTTGCTCGAATAAAGTGTGTCGGTGCAGTACTTTTATGTCTAAAGCACTTATTCCCATGATCTGTTATTTATATTATCTGTTATTTATTTGATTACCACGTGTATAACTGCTGTGAATCGCTATGTACATTAATGGCGCTTTATAAATAAAGACATACAATACAATAAAGACATACAATACAATCCTTATATCTAGAGAATTGGCTGGCCGGATAACAAAAGCAGATATAGACAATATAACATGGTCAGACCACGCCCCGGTATCATTAACCATAAGAGACATGCACCAGAGGCTGACAGGCACACTCTGGCGTATGAACGACCTTCTGCTCAGGATACCAAAAACCAAAAAAGCCATAGAAACTGACATGTGAGATTATTTCTCACTAAACGACAACGGCCAAGTCAGCGACTGCACACTATGGGCAGCGCACAAAGCCACTCTAAGGGGCAAGGTAATCTGCATTGCCTCTTATAGGAAAAGGGAGAAAATAAAGAGGATAAACAGCCTCAATTATAGCATTAGTAATAACGAAGAGATTTATCAACAAAATCCAACTGATCCCGTTAGAGCCATGATTGATAAAGATAGATCAGAACTTAAAGGTATAGTGATAGAAGACACCGAGAAAGCAATGAGGTGGACAAACCAGACCTTCTATGAAAAAGGCAACAAAGCAGACAGACAATTGGCAGCCAAACTCTGAAATAAAACAGCGAGCCTTAATATATGTAGCATTAAAACAAACCAAAATAATTTAACTTACTGTCGCGGCCAAGTTTATTCTAACATTTGCCCGGTCTCGGCCGCGACAGATACTGGGCGCTCGCCAGGTTGTCCTCCGATCGAGGCATCCCGCTCCCCTCTCCAGGTCCACCGGGTCCCCCGGAGCCCCCCACCACCATCCCCCACATCTCGGGACACCAGGGCTCCCTTCGGGGAGCCCTGGGCATGCGCACGCTCCCGATGAAGCGTGACCGCGCATTGGTGACGCGCGGCACGCCGAGAGAATTTAATAACAAAGCCGGGAAACCTCGCGGCTCTAGTCGCATTAGAATAAACTGTGTCGCCACTGTATAACCCAGCCAAAATCAATAAAGAGTTCGTTCAATACTACAGCGACTTATATAACCTGACAAACCCAGCCCGAGATAATATGGAGCTAGAAACAAAACTAGATGAATACATAAAAGCATAAAAATTAACCAAACTAGATGAAATAGAATCTGCCCATTTAGGAGCCCCAATAACATTTGAGGAGTATCAGCAGCTATTAAATCCCTCAAGAACTCTAAAGCCCCGGGCCCAGACGGGTTCACTAACTTCTACTATAAGAAATTTGAAAACATATTGAAACCATACCTAGTCCGATGGTTCAACAAGATTCTAGATGGTGAAGCCCCGCCGAAAGAATCCTTACAAGCCTCCATTATCGTCATACTAAAAGAAGGGAAAGATCCTGCACGATGTTCTAGCTATAGGCCCATCTCTCTGATCAACACAGACATAAAACTATTCGCCAAAATTTTAGCAACTAGATTGAACCGAGTACTAAACACCTTGATCCATCCGGACCAGGTGGGGTTCACCCCAGAACGTCAAGCTTCCGATAACATTCGGAGAATAATTAATTTCATTCACAACAGTAATACGAACCAACGCCCCACCCTGATCCTGGGGCTAGATGCCGAGAAGGCTTTTGACCGAGTGGACTGGTCGTTTATGTTTCGAGTTTTCAGAGAGATGGGCATACACGAAAATTTCATCATGGGCATTAAAGCGTTATACTCCAACCCAATAGCTACAGTACGTACCTCAGGCTACACTTTAGCACCATTTAAAGTCTCCAACGGAACTAGACAGGGATGCTCACTCTCACCTATGCTGTTTGCCATGTGCATTGAAGTATTGGCATCAAGGATTAGAGAGAACCAGGGGATAGAGAGAGTGCCTATAGGAAGCAATATATACAAATTGTCCTTATTCGCAGACGATACCTTACTTTCCATGACTAACCCAGAAACTTCTCTAAAAAACCTATTTGATGCATTAGACGAATTTGGCAAATTATCAAACTTCAAAGTGAATCACACTAAATCAGAGGCTATAGGCCTACACATACCTATCTGGCTTCCCGCCCTCACCCGTGACGCGAAACCGGAAGTGACGCGACGGCATAGATTGGCATTGAACTACACTGTGAGGGGAAAGTGAAGCACCGAACAGCAGCCTGCTTCTATCGGCGGTTCTCTCCACCACCCAATCTTATAATGGAAAATGTGAGTTTCCTGAAAACCTGTGCATAATACATTTGTATAGTTCATACTATTTGCACTATTTGTGGTTTTCTTTATTTTCATATCACCCACTTCACTGAGGGGATACAGACTCCAGTAACATAAAGGGCTCCAGTCAGAGAGAGAAGGATCTCTGACATGCAGTGATTTTATACGATTTTTGTGAGTTCATTTCTTATGTTTTACATCGTTTTAAAGCAGTGAATTACCATCTGCACTATATATATTTATATTCTTTTACATATCACGTGATCCAGCGCTCCTCCTCAACCCCAAGAAAAACATACCTATAGAAACAGAAAGTGCACTAAAGAAAACATTCCCAATAAAATGGATGCCAGACAAAATGAGATATCTGGGAGTGTATATAACTAGACATTATGATGTCTCCCGGGTGCTCGGGTTTGGCACATTGCGGATCGGGTAGACAGATTGTTGGGGGGGCTGGGATTGACCTGGCAGTCTTGGTACATGTTGGCACCAATGACAGTTAGAGAAAGATGGAGGGTCCTAAAACATGATTACAGGGATCTAGGCCAAAAGCTTAAGGCAAGGACCTCCAAGGTAGTATTTTCTGAAATACTACCCGTGCCATGCGCTACCGCAGGGAGACAGTCAGAGATCAGGGAGGTTAATGCATGGCTAAGAAAGTGGTGCAGGAAGGAGGGGTTTGGGTTTTTAAAGCACTGGGACTCCTTTTCTGAGAGGTGCCATCTATATTCTAGGGACGGATTGCACCTCAATGAAGAGGAATCTTCTGTGCTAGGAGGGACAATGCTAAAAAGGTTGGAGGAGATTTTAAACTAGGATAGAGGGGGGAGAGGAATGAAACAGATAATGAACTAAATGGAATAGATGAGGATACAAGGTGGTATGGAGGTAGAATGGGGGCAAGTGCAAGTTTGACAAGCAGTGAGACACCCATAGTAAATACAGATAATACTAGAAAACTTCGAAAAACTAAACAAAGTGGGCACAGTAAAGAAGGAGCAGATAAGATAATAGTACAGGCTGAAAAAAAACTGAAATGTATGCTTGCTAATGCAAGAAGCCTGACAGATAAAATGGGGGAGCTTGAATTAATAGCTGCAAGGGAGCAGTATGATATCATAGGCATTACTGAAACATGGTGGGATGAAACTCATGAATGGACAGTTAATTTAGAGGGTTATTCTCTTTTTCGGAAGGATCGAACAAATAGAAGGGGAGGTGGAGTATGTTTATATGTTAAACCGGATCTAAAACCTATTATAAGGGATGATGTCTATGAAGGGAATGATGAAAATGTAGAGACCTTGTGAATAGAAATTAGCAGTGGAGGTAAAAGTATAAAGAAAATGTTTGTGGGAATATGCTATAAACCACCAAATATCTGTGAGATTGAGGAAGCTAAAATACTTTTGCAAATGGAGAAGACCTCAAAACTGGGTCATGTTTGCATAATGGGGGATATTAATTATCCAGACAGACTGGGGCAATGAGATTAGCGCTACAACAAAAGGGAACAGGTTTTTGGGGGTGCTTAAAGACAATTATATGACCCAAACAGGAACCAACAAGGAGAGGGGCAGTTCTGGATTTGGTCATATCAAATAATGTAGAAGTAATAACAAATATTCAAGTCCTAGAACATTTGGGTAACAGTGATCATAACATGGTCTCATTTGAAATAAATTATCAAAAAACAGATTACTTGGGTTCAACAAAGACTTTAAACTTTAGAAAGGCAGATTTTAATAAACTGAGGTCTAATCTAGTAGTAATACATTGGGATGATGTTTTTGCAGGGAAAAATGTAGAAGATAAATGGGCAGTCTTTAAAACATTGTTAGAAAAGCACACTTATCAGTATATACCCTTGGGTGATAAGTATAAAAGAAATGTCAAAACCAATGTGGCTAAATAAACAGGTAGGGGAGGAAATGGACAAGAAGAGGAAGGCGTTTAGATTCTTTAAGTCAGAAGGGACAGAGACATCATATCAGAATTATAAGGAATGTAACAAAAATTGCAAAAGGGCAATCAAATTAGCAAAAATGGATAATGAGAAAAGGATTGCAATAGAAAGTAAGGTCAACCCTAAAAAGTTCTTGAAGAACTTAAGAAAATATAGGACCCTTTCAGTGTGAGATGGGTAGGCAGATTATTGGAGATAAGGAAAAAGCTGAGGTATTAAACTAATTCTTTGCCTCTGTGTTAACCAGGGAAGACTCAAGTTCAATAGTAGTGCTGCAGGAGGAAGCCACAACCTCCATTTTAATGAACAATTGGTTAACTGAGGAAGAAGTTCATAAGCGACTTGAAAAAATGAAAGTAAATAAGGCACCTGGCCCCGATGGCATACATCCAAGAGTTCTCAAGGAGTTAAGCTTAGTAATAGCAAAACCATTATATTTAATATTTAAGGACTCAATTTCCACAGGCTCAGTACCACAAGATTGGCGTAAAGCAGATGTGGTGCCTATATTTAAAATGGGAGCTAGATCACAACCGGGAAATTACAGACCTGTAAGCCAGACTTCAATAGTAGGGAAACTACTTGAAGGTTTAATATGGGATAATATTCAGGAATACCTAATGGAAAATAAAATTGTTAGTAATAGTCAGGATGGATTTATGAAGGATAGATCTTGCCAAACTAACCTTATTTGTTTCTTTGAGGAGGTAAGTAGGAATCTAGACCAGGGTAATGCTGTTGATGTGGTCTACTTAGATTTTGCAAAGGCTTTTGATACGGTTTCACACAAGAGGTTGGTGTACAAAATAAAGAAAGTTGGACTCAGTAATAATATATGCACCTGGATTGAAAACTGGTTAAAGGACAGACAACAGAGGGTTGTCATAAATGGAACTTTTTCAGGTTGGGCTAAAGTCGTGAGTAAAAAACAATAAAATTATTGTGGTTACAACAATATTGCTGGGGGTTGGTGAAAATATTAAATACACTTACACGGCCATGTGCAAGCGGACACGGTAATGTGGTTTCTTTAAGCAATTCCAGTCGCTCCCAACAACAGATAATGGTGGTTTAGAGGGTTTTGAAATAAATATATAAATATATCTGTACTCACACGGCCGTGTGTGAGTCCTTGCAGGAAATTGGTAACTTTGGGGTTAAATTAACCCATCTGCATCTCCCCCCAGTGTAGACTCTTCTTTGTTTGCAACCAACGTGGGGTTCTAACCCCGGTCTTGGGCATCAGATGGGGACTCTCCCCAGTGGTGGTAGTAGGGGGGGGAGTAGGTAGAGAAAGTGAGGCACGTTGTCAGTGGGGTTTAAAACACATTTAATAGTTTTAAAAGCAATTGGTAAAACAAGACTCACATACATACATAGTGGTTGGACCCCTGGCCTCCTCGTGCAGTCCAGGATACAGTTTTAGCAGCCGTTTTTGTCAATCATGCGTCCGTGATGCAGGAGAAAAAACTTTTTCTCCTTGTCTGCAATGGCTGCCTGGTTAATCCGGCTACGGGAGCCACGTTGGGTCAAATTCAGCAGGAACTTTAGAGCTACGCGTTTCGCAGAGTCATCGGCTTCCTCAGGCTCATATTCTGACGTGGAGGGGGTCTCTGAGTTTTATAAACCCCCTGTGTAATCAAAGTCTAATTGGGGCGGGCTGTGTTTAATAAAGCCCTAATTACAACGTTTTATTAATGAGATTTACATATTTCATGTTCTGTAATCACACTGTCTTGCCTTTTAAAATTGGTTTAAGCTAAAACGTTCTTGTATACTTAAATTAATAACCCTACCTATCAGGTGTTAATAGATGACTGCAGTAAAATACATACTTGTTAATTATTTAATGAGATAATTTTATCAGAGTATTATCAAATCTATTTTTAAACTTTACACACATTTAAACAATTTTATACAAATTCTAATAAAATTAAAATTCACAGGTATTTTGGTTTTAAGACCTCCAATGGGGTCCATCTAATCATATGTCAGAAATGTTCAGGTTCAAGGAGCAAGTATAATTTGAACTATTATTACCAGATGACCAATTCTGACATATGATTAGATGGACCCCATTGGAGGTCTTAAAACCAAAATACCTGTGAATTTTAAACTCTCCGCAGAATTGGATTCATTAGAAAGAAGTGTCCTTATAAATAAAAATAAAAAATTTGCAAGGGACGAGGAGGATTACAAGGAGGGAAAGCAAAGAAAATGGGATAAATCGATGACAAGGGAACCAAATAAGAGGGATAGAAGTAACTCAACGTTAGGTAGAGACAAAAAAGTACCCCCTAAACCTCTAGATATTAATAAAAGTCCCGCCAAACCTGTAATTATAAAACCTAAGAAAGACATAACAGGAGATAGTAGTGGGAATGTTCATGATAAAAAACCTACGTCTAGGTATCAGCATGAAGATAGACGGAGGGAGAAATATCCCGCAAACACCTACAAAAAAGGGGGTTCCTCAAGGTATGATAAAGACCATACAGGGGAGACGGAAAGAAGATATCCCAATTACACTGGCGACACACTTTATTCGAGCTCGGCTAGTCCCACGAATTCGGGTATACCCGGGTGTATTGAGGTTTGTGACTGTTTTCTGCCCGAGTGCATTGAGTTATTTTCCGGCAGGGATTGAAGCATTTTATTCCCGCTGGCTGCAATACTGCACAGTATATATATATATACTGCATTACAATTCATGAATTTATGCCATCTGGTAGACACGCGAAGCATTGCAGCCTATTAAATCCTAATCATTATCATTTAACAGATCAGCCGCCCATCAGCCAGGCATGAACCCAGGCTGGGAAGGCAAATGCAACGGGGCTTGTCAGAGGTGAGGAGCGGCGCATTCCAGGTATCTGCCAGGTACATACCGGGTATTTGCTCGAATAAAGTGTGTCGGTGCAGTACTATAGCAGGGGAGGAGGCGACCATTATTCATATAACAGAGATAACAGGTATACCAGGGATGACCGTAGCTATAGATGGGAACGTTCCCCAAGGCGAGACCATTCAGTAAGGCGGGATCGTTCACCAAGGAGAGAAAGATCACCAAGACGTTCCAGAGAGGTACTGTCGAGGGAAAGGTATGAGAATAGGAGAGAAGAAAGAGATCACAGGGAAATGAGAACTAAATATGAGGAACCCAGAAACCCTATTTGGGAACGCACAGAAGGCCCCAGAGCTGGGGTCTCTTTTTTAGAACAGGCACCACAGGGAACAGTGGAGATAAAAAACAGGTTCTCTTGCCTGGACGACCCAGGGGTATCGGAGACACCGGAAGGGAAAGGAAGGAAAAGAGACAGAGAGGGAAGAGAGGAAGAAGAAAATGTAGGGAGCAAGAAAGCAGCACGCTAAAAGGTGTTTTTAACTTAAGTTCAAAAACATTAGACAAAGTGCAAACACAGGTACTCGCGAAGGGACTTAATTTTGCGCCTGCACGGGGGCCTAGTGGCTTCGATCTTTTTATCGATGCACAAAAATATTTACGGCAATTAACGATAAAAAGATTTTTTATAAATAAAAGTACCCCAGGGTGTAGCCAAGATCAATTAATGAAGGAATCAGAAATTGCAGCTACCCCCAAGGATGTGTTCATACATTCTAACCTTAAGAATAAATCGAACTATATCTGGAGGTGTTTAACAAACTTGTTATGGACGATTTTGAAAAACTTGCATCCAAAAAGGGTAAGCATCGAGAAAATTTAACAAAGGAGGAAAAGCAAGCTCTAATAACACTCAGCGAAGACACTAGCATTACAATTAAATCAGCAGACAAAGGGGGTGGTGTCGCTATTATGGACACCAGTTATTACCTCTGAGTGTCTCCGTATTTTAGGTGATGAGACAACCTACACTGGCGACACACTTTATTCGAGCTTGGCTAGTGCCACGAATTCGGGTATACCCGGGTGTATTGAGGTTTGTGACTGTTTTCTGCCCGAGTACATTGAGTTATTTTCCAAGCAGGGATTGAAGCATTTTATTCCCGCTGGCTGCAATACTGCACAGTATATATATATAAACTGCATTACAATTCATGAATTTATGCCATCTGGTAGACACGCGAAGCATTGCAGCCTATTAAATCCTAATCATTATCATTTAACAGATCAGCCGCCCATCAGCCAGGCATGAACCCAGGCTGGGAAGGCAAATGCAACGGGGCTTGTCAGAGGTTAGGAGTGGCGCATTCCAGGTATCTGCCAGGTACATACCGGGTATTTGCTCGAATAAAGTGTGTCGGTGCAGTACGAGAGGTTGACACAAGATCCTTCAAAGGCATACCAGGAGGAACTAAAGCAGATTTTGAGTGAAGCAAGGGACGTAGGGATCTTGGGTGAAAAGGAGTTTAACTATCTTTTCAAATCTGAACCAGTAAAACCAGTGTTCTACTTTTTACCCAAGATCCACAAAAACCGTCAGAGACCACCAGGTAGACCCATTATATCGGGTATCGGGTCTCTGACACAGAACTTCTCTGAATATGTTGATATATACTTACAGAAGTATGCGGCTAGCGCAAAAGCCTATCTAAAGGACACTTTAGAAGTCCTAAACATACTATCAACAATTAAGTGGCAAGAAGACTACATATTAGTGACCTGTGATGTGACGTCTTTATACACATCAATACGGCATGAGGATGGGTGTGCAGCGGTGGCATTTGCGCTGGAGAAAGACCCATCAGTCCCACAGGAACAAAAACGTTTTCTACTAGACGGAATAAGGTTTATTCTGTCTCATAACCTATTTTGGTTTGATGGGTCCATGTTCTTGCAAAAATGCGGGACCGCTATGGGGACCAGGTTTGCTCCAAGCTTTGCCAACACCTTCATGGCACATTGGGAAGAGACCAACATCTGGTCGGAAAACCCATATGGAGCAAACCTGGTCCTCTGGAGGAGATACATCGATGATGTGCTCATCATTTGGCAGGGGAGCGAGGAAAATCTTAAACTCTTCTTGACCTATATCAATAACAATGAGGTTAATCTGAGTTTCACATCAGAGATGAGCACAGAGAGCATCAACTTCCTTGACCTAACCATCTACATTGAGAAAAATATTCTCAAAACCAAGACCTATTTCAAGGAAGTTGATGCTAATAACTTCTTACTAAACAGCAGCTGCCACCATCAAAAATGGCTAAAAAATATTCCGTTCGGACAATTCAGACGAATTAGACGGAACTGCTCAGAGGTCGAGATCTATAGAGAACAAGCAGGAGTTCTGGAAACCAGATTCGAAGAAAGGCAGTATAAACAGGATTTAATTGCAGAAGCACATATGAGAGCTCTGAATTTAAATAAAGAAGAATTGATGGTACCCAAGCAAAAAAGAGATACCACCAATAACATCGTTCCATTTATAACAAGATATAACAACGAGGCCCATAATATTAAAAAGATTTTAATGAAACATTGGCACGTGCTGTGCAAAGATACACTATTAAAAGACTATCTGCCAGAAACACCTCGTGTCATCTTCAGAAGGGCGGAGAACATTAAAAATAAATTAGTACCCAGCGTATACAGGAAGGAAACTGAGATTAAAGACAATAACTGGTTACCTAAACCAATGGGGTTTTTTAAATGTTTCGAATGCAAGGCCTGTAAGCATGCGATGACTGATAAAATAGAATTCAGCTCAAATATTACAAATGAGAGGTTCAAGACCAAACAATTCATCGCATGCAAAACAAAATACGTGGTATATATGCTCCAATGCCCATGTGGACTCCAGTATGTGGGCCGGACCATAAGAAGTCTTAGGACCCGCATACTGGAACACCTGGGCAATATAAGAAGGGGAATGACCACCCATAGTGTGCCCCTTCATTTTATCCAGAAACATGGGGGGGACCCCTCAGGACTACTTTATAGGGGATTAGAAGTGGTCCCTGAGAATTGGAGGGGGGGTGATAGATTGAGACGTTTACGGCAGAGGGAGACGTTTTGGATATACCGTTTGAAATCCATGTCCCCCTCAGGCCTCAAAGTCGACCTAGATATCGCCGCTTTCAATTGAATAATTAAATTAAATTTTACTGGGCTACTGAGGCATTCATTAAACCATATAGAGTTATGAGAGAGGAACTTTTTATCCCTATCTAGAACCGTAAGAAAATTGGATTAGCTGTGGGTTTGACTGTACAGTATTTCCCCTCTCCCCTTCTTCTTTTGCAGTTCCATTCATTTACAGTTCCATTCTGTTACAGTTCCCTTTAGTTCCCTAGATTTTCTTTGTCCAGCGTCCGTTCCCCTTTTTAGTTTTAGTTTTTAGTTGTCAGTCTCGTTTTTAGTTTTTTAGTTTATAGCTTTTAGATTCAGAATGATAATAATATCTTGTGCGACTATTATAAAAGTGATTAATTTTCAAAATGGAACATATTGCGTATGATCCATTTATAATTGTTTTTAACCAATGCATAACCCTGATGGGGATGGTAATTTGCTTTTTATATTAAAGGATTTGGGCACTTTGACAGCCAAAATGTTTTAACTAATTTATATGTGTTTATAAATCTACATGGTAACATTTTTTTTTTTTTTTTTTTTTTTTTAAATGTTCAGGTTCAAGGAGCAAGTATAATTTGAACTATTATTACCAGATGACCAATTCTGACATACTGTATGATTAGATGGACCCCATTGGAGGTCTTAAAACCAAAATACCTGTGAATTTTAATTTTATTAGAATTTGTATAAAATTGTTTAAATGTGTGTAAAGTTTAAAAATAGATTTGATAATACTCTGATAAAATTATCTCATTAAATAATTAACAAGTATGTATTTTACTGCAGTCATCTATTAACACCTGATAGGTAGGGTTATTAATTTAAGTATACAAGAACGTTTTAGCTTAAACCAATTTTAAAAGGCAAGACAGTGTGATTACAGAACATGAAATATGTAAATCTCATTAATAAAACGTTGTAATTAGGGCTTTATTAAACACAGCCCGCCCCAATTAGACTTTGATTACACAGGGGGTTTATAAAACTCAGAGACCCCCTCCACGTCAGAATATGAGCCTGAGGAAGCCGATGACTCGGCGAAACGCGTAGCTCTAAAGTTCCTGCTGAATTTGACCCAACGTGGCTCCCGTAGCCGGATTAACCAGGCAGCCATTGCAGACAAGGAGAAAAAGTTTTTTCTCCTGCATCACGGGCGCATGATTGACAAAAACGGCTGCTAAAACTGTATCCTGGACTGCACGAGGAGGCCAGGGGTCGAACCATTATGTATGTATGTGAGTCTTGCTTTTAAAACTATTAAATGTGTTTTAAACCCCACTGACAACGTGCCTCACTTTCTCTACCTACTCCCCCCCCTACTACCACCACTGGGGAGAGTCCCCATCTGATGCCCAAGACCGGGGTTAGAACCCCACGTTGGTTGCAAACAAAGAAGAGTCTACACCTGGGGGGAGATGCAGATGGGTTAATTTAACCCCAAAGTTACCAATTTCCTGCAAGGACTCACACACGGCCGTGTGAGTACAGATATATTTATATATTTATTTCAAAACCCTCTAAACCACCATTATCTGTTGTTGGGAGCGACTGGAATTGCTTAAAGAAACCACATTACCGTGTCCGCTTGCACATGGCCGTGTAAGTGTATTTAATATTTTCACCAACCCCCAGCAATATTGTTGTAACCACAATAATTTTATTGTTTTTTATTCTTAAATGTTTTTCTAATCCCACGCTCCCCCATTGCTTGTATGTTTCTATATCTTTGAAAGGGTTCCGGATTAACCCTTCCCTGGGGTTGAAGCAGAGGGGAACTTCATGCTGGCTCAAAGCATCTGTCATAGAGCCGTGGTCTAACTTACTGCCACATTGTAAGCACACCTCATATATTAAGCTTAAGGTAAGCGCCAGGTTTTTTCCTATTGTCTAAAGTCGTGAGTGGAGTACCTCCGGGATCGGTACTGGGACCCCTGATTTTTAACTTGTTTATTAATGACCTTGAGGTTGGGATCGAGAGCAAAGTCTCCATCTTTGCTGATGATACTAAATTGTGTAAGGTAATAGAATCAGAGCAGGATGTAATTTCTCTTCAGAAGGACTTGGAGAGACTGGAAACGTGGGCAGGTAAATGGCAGATGAGGTTTAATACAGATAAATGTAAGGTTATGCATTTGGGATACAAGAATAAAAAGGCGACTTACAAATTAAATTAAGAAAAATTGGGGGAATCCTTGATGGAGAAGGATTTAGGAGTGCTTGTAGACAGGAGGCTTAGCAATAGTGCCCAATGTCATGCAGTAGCTGCGAAGGCAAACGATCTTATCTTGCATCAAATGGGCAATGGATGGAAGAGAAGTAAACATAATTATGCCCCTTTACAAAGCATTAGTAAGACCACACCTTGAATATGGAGTACAATTTAGGGCACCAATCCTAAGAAAAGACATAGAACTAGAGAGTGCAGAGAAGAGCCACCAAATTAATAAAGGGGATGGACAATCTAACTTATGAGGAGAGGCTAGCTAAATTAGATTTATTTACATTAGAAAAGAGGCGTCTAAGAGGGGATATGATAACTATATACAAATATATTCAGGGACAATACAAGGAGCTTTCAAAAGAACTATTCATCCCACGGGCAGTACAAAGGACTCCTGGCCATCCCTTAAGGTTGGAGGAAAGGAAATTTCACCAACAACAAAGGAAAGGGTTCTTTACAGTAAGGGCAGTTAAAATGTGGAATTCATTACCCATGGAGACTGTGATGGCAGATACAGTAGATTTGTTCAAAAAAATGTTGGGCATCTTTTTATATGGGAAAGGTATACAGGGATATACCAAATAAGTATACATGGGAAGGATGTTGATCCAGGGATTAATCCGATGGCCAATTCTTGGAGTCAGGAAGGAATTAATTTTTCCCCTTAATGGGGGTTTTTGTTTGCCTTCCTCTGGATCAATAAGTATAGATATAGGATAAAGTATCTGTTGTCTAAATTTAGCATAGGTTGAACTTGATGGACGGAAGTCTTTTTTCAACCTCATCTACTATGTAACTATGTAACTCTGTAACTATGATGATATCTATAGAGCAAACTACCCAAATCTTATCAAAAGCTTGAAAAAAGACCTAGGGATCTGGTCAAGATACCAGATATCCTGGTCGGGCAAGATTATATCAGTAAGTAAGTTATTTTCTGTACCCGCTCCCCACCCCTCCCCCCTCTCTTTTGTTTTCTCCTTTGTTCTTAGTTTGAAAAACAATAAAAAAATACAAGTTACAAAAAGAAATGTTGTTGCAACGTAGCACTAGAACTAGTGAAATTAACTTAAATGTGTCTGGTTTTAGTGTAATTGGCAAGTTTTGCCAGCAAATATATAATTTTAAAACATTCAGACCCTGAAAGAGTAATTTTGCGGAAGAACAGAAAGAAAGAGTGTTTAATAGAGTACCATTGACTTACATACTTCCCAATAGAGTCACTTACATTTCAAATGGAAAGATATCTGTGAGCATACACAAGATCATTTAAATATGCCAAATATATTCATATTTAAATTATTTCAATTACCATATTTCCCATATCCCTTCGTGTATATTATATGTGAGCCACATTTCGTTTTTTTGCGACAGAACAGTTTCAGGATGATCCTCTGGTTCTGGTGCATTGCCTGCTGGATCTCGTGGCTCTGGTGAACTAGTATAGCAGTCAGGTGGATCAGGAAGGTGGGTGTTGCCTGAAAATGATACACATTACTTGTCACTATGGTTACTGCATGGAAGGAGCAATGATCAGCGTACTTTTATTTTGTATGACTTGAGAAGGTTCACGTTGATGTGGAGTTGACAGATTATTAAGGAGTATCAATTATTTCACAGCACCCAATCTCCAATGACAATTGGAGGCTTTTTGTTGTGAAGATGAGGGTCTGTATATCTCCTAGTCTGATGCCATGGCTTTAATGGCACTGTTGGAGGACTTGGCAGCTTGATACGTAGGGGTCTGTTAAAACTTGTAACTTCTAGCGCTGTAATTATATAAGAATGTAGCGTTGCACTCTAGATTCCGAGCAATTTGTACAACTCTTGGTTCAGGTCCTTGTGTTAGATGGTAGCAATTTGTTTTAACGTTTTCTTTAACGTTTGCATGAACCTTTGTACTTTCCCATTGGCTTGAGGCCAGTATGGAGTGATTCATCTGCAGTGAAATAAAGATAGTTTGCAAACAGAAGACTGGACACTTTCCTCAACTTTTGCAGCAATGCTGTGACAGTGCTCGTCTTCACTCAGGAAACGGACCCGTAGGGATGCAGAATAACGGACCAGAGCTCTGGGACAGAGTCCAGTTAGAGTTTCCGAAGTCAGAAAGCAGGCAGGTCAGGACTGGCGGCAGTGGTGCAAAGTCCAGTGAACAGGCAAAGGTCAGGGCAGGCAGAAAGCAGCGTAGTTGGGGTCACGGTGCGGGGTCTGCAACAGGGAAATCCAAACAAACGAAAGGGTAAGGCGTGACAGCGAAGACAACAGTAACTGTATACTGTACATTAGAACCTTGCTCGGCGACTCCCACCAGGAACTGCAGCCTTATATAGCTGGCTGCCAGTACACACAATGGCCAAATTGAGCAGAAAGGGTAGGCAACCTGGAAAAACCGAACTGGCAGCAAAACCTGGCATGGATCGGGCAGAATCCTTACAGTACCCCGCTCTTTCTAGGAGAGACCTCTGCGCGATCTAAGCCAGTTTGGTAGGAAATCTCTGATGAAACACCTGGACCAGTTTGGGGGCATCGACATTCCTGGATTTAATCCATAAATTCTCTTTGAGTCCATAACCCTTCCAATGGACCAAGTACTGTAGCCCACTACGGGATCTACGTGAATCCAGTATCTTGCGTACTTGAAATTCCTATTGGGCCTACACCAGAAACGGTCTAAGATGAAAACGAATATGAGGAGAGAAAGCGTTCTGGATTAACGGTTTGAAGAGGGAGACATGGAACACTGGAGGTATCCTTAAGTTATCCTGAAGTTCCAGTTTTAACACCACCGGGTTGACCTGTTTCAGAATTTTGTAAGGTCCAATGAACTTTGGCCTGAATTTGGACAAAGGCGGTTTCAGCCGGATATTTTCTGTAGACAGCCAAACCTGATTTCCCATTTGAAATGGGGAAGGTGGTCATCGACGTTTATCCACCTTGGTTTTTTGCTGGATGGTGGCTTTGGTCAGATTGGTCTGGATCTTCTTCCAGAGTGATTGAAATTCCTGGATCTTATCATCCACTGCAGGAACTCCGGAGAGAGGACTGGAAGGAGGATGGGCAGCAGGGCGGTACCCGTTTGCACAAAAGAATGGAGATTCCAGTGTGGAATCGTGCTTCATAGAGTTGCGGGAAAACACGGCCCACGGGAGCAGTTACCCAGATGTCCTGTAGTTTAGATAAAAAAAACATTGCAGGAATTGTTTATGGACTGATTGGCCCTTTCCGTGAGTCAGTTGGGCTGAGAATGGTACAGTACGAAGAAGAAAAATGAAGGGAGAAGTCCATTCTTAAGCAGAAGGCCTTCCAAAATCTTGAAACGAATTGGGATCCGCGGTCCGAGACTATATCCGTCGGGACTCTATGAAGACGAAATATCTCTTTAATAAAGATTTCAGATAGTTCTGAAGCTGTGGGTAGCTTCTTAAGGGCAACAAAGTGGGCTTGACGTGTGAAGCAATTTGGTAGTCATACCCCTGGCGAGTGGTAGCTCCACAATAAAATCCATGGAAAGGTGGGTCCATGGGCGGGTGGGGACTGGCAAGGACTGGAGCAACCCACAGGGTAATGTCCTCGGCACCTTAGTCTGGGAGCATACAATGCAGGCTGCCAAAAAATCTTTCACGTCTTTGCAGATCTCTGGCCACCAAAAGATCCGTTCAACGAAATTACGTCTTCCTAACTCTCGGGCGACCAGCCGTCTTGGAGTTATGATCCCATTGTAACACTTCACTACGAAATTGGGGAGGGATAAATAGTTTGAACGAGTGGATGTTGACCTAGGATCCTCTGCCTGAGCCTTTGAAATCTGTTGCAGAAGTGAAGATGATACGGCAGAGATAATCTGTGAAGATGGGATGATGCGTCCCTGCTCAATCTCCTTGGAACCGTCAGGAGCGAATTACGTGGATAGCGCATCTGCCTTGACATTCTTGGATCCCGGATGATAAGTGATCATAAAGTTGAACCGAGTGAAGAAGAGAGCCCACCTTGCCTGACGCTTCCCGAGTCTCTTTGCTCCTTCAATGTATTTGAGGTTCTTGTGATCTGTAAGGTTTGTTATCGGAGAAGTTCTTCTAGAGCCATTTTCATGGCCAGAAGTTCCAGATTCCCAACATCATACTTTCTTTCGACGGCAGACAATTTTTTGGAAAAGAAGGCACAGGGGTAAAGTTTCCCCTGAAAATCCTTTATTTGAGAAAGGACAGCTCCGGCTGCCAGATCAGATGAGTCAACTTCAAGCACGAAGGGTTTCGTAGGATCTGGATGGATCAGCACAGATGTGGATGAAAGGGCAGTCTTGAGCTTCTCGAAAGTTAGAAGAGCCTCCGAGGGCCATATCTTAGGGTTCGCCCCTTTCTTAGTAAGAGCCGTTATTGGTGCAACCACCTTGGAGAAGTTCCTATTAAAACGTCGGTAGTATTGGCAAACCCAAGAAATCGTTGAGTTGGTTTGAGGCCTGTCGGTAAAGGTCAATTCTGTACTGCCGATACTTTTGCACGATCCATCTCAAACCAACGAGATAAACTACCCAAGGAAGGAAATCTTCTTTTGTTCGAACTGACATTTCGAGCTTGGCAAAGAGGGAGTGGTCCCGAAGTCTTTGGAGGACAGTCTAACCTGTGCCCGATGTTCGGTCAAAGAACTGGAAAAAAATAAGGTCATCATCCAGATACACTACGAGAAATTGGTCAAGTAAATCCCGGAAGATCTTATTAATGAAATTTTGAAATACGGCCGGTGTGTTGCATAAGCCGAATGGCATGACTAGATATTCGTAGTGACTCACGGTATTGGAGGCTGTCTTCCACTCATGACCCTCTAAGATCCTAATTAAATTGTAAGCTCCTAGAAGACCCAGTTTGGTGAAAATCTTGGCCTTGCGTAAGCGGTCTAACAGTTCAGAAATGAGGGGTAGAGGCCTCTGTAATCGATACATGGCCTGAGAGAATGTCTTTTTTTTTTGGAAACAAAGAAGAAACCCTCATCAGTGGGAGAACTTGATTTTCAGATAAACCCACACTGAAGGTTCGCCGAAATGTATTCCCGCATAGCCTTGTCGTCAGGTTCCGAAAGGGGTAAATGCGGCTTCGAGGAGGGATGGCCCCTGGGAGCAGATCGATTGCACAATCATAAGGTCGGCAATAACTCCCCTGCGTGCTTTTGTCGAATACATTGGCATACTCCTGGTAAGAAACTGGAAGGCATGACGAGGAAGTCTCTGTAGGTAGTCGAACCTCGGAGATGGTGCGAGACACCAGGATCCATGGCGATGTTGTCACCAGGCTGTCACTTAAATGGTCACCCAATCGATCTTAGGTTTATGGTGCCGCAACCAGGAAAGTCCGAGGACCACTTGAGTCAAGGGAGAGCAAATAACATAGAATTACAGTGTCTCTTTGTGAAGTGCTCCAACCGTAACCAGCAAAGGCTTAGTCTTGAGGGTGTTGGTCCCAGGTATCAGAGGTCTTCCATCAATGGCCACTACCGCTAATGGATTCTCCCTAGTATGAAGAGGAAGGGAGTGGAGTTGCGCAAATGCCTGATCAATAAAATTCCATGCGGCCCCTAAATGCACAAAAGCCTGAGTGAAAATGTAGGCTGGTCCCCAGGAGAGTGAAACCGGCAAGAGCAGCCGTGAAGGTTGTGATGGAGGAGGAATAGAAGAAATGCCCAGAGAATATTCCTCTATCTTCACTGGCACTGGAGTTTCCCGATTTAGGACAATTTCAGGCAAGATGACTTTTGAGCCCACAGTGCCGACACAGTCCCCTGACACATCTCCTAGCAATCTCCTGCTCAGATAATTTTGTATCACTCCCTCCCACATTTAAATGGTTAAAAGCTCACTCCATGGCATCTCCCACTCTCAGGGGAACTTGTTTGCATACAGTGTGATTGTGACAGATCTATTACAGAGTGCTTTTCCTGGTAATGTACAGGTTAATAAAAGCTTCAATCAGACTTAGAACTTTGCAACTAATTTTGACATATTTATTATAAATCATTCTTCCTGGCAATGCACAGGTTATTAAGAATCTATATTAGTGTTAGGGACCCTTGAAACGTGGTCTGCCGTGCAGTTGGCTCAGGGGCTTACAACAATTTGGCCAAAATGTTAAACTAAAAGACAATTTTATTTATTAGTTATCTATACATGTATATTTAGGCACTGTACCATGTATAAGTTTTACTGGATGTGCACTGAGCTTTGTCTGTGTTTTATGTTATGTCTTTGGTTTTAAACGTAATCTGGTGGAGCCAGAACTGGAGCACTAGCCAGTGCTGTCTTCAGTACCTGAAAAGCTTTTTCACAGGCAAGAGACCAGCCTATCAGAACTGGGAGTCAATTCTATGTTAAGTCGGGGGTTTTGCAAGGGCACCATTCAGAGGGGCAAACTTCCTATAGTAGCCTGCGGTACCTAAAAAAAAGCCATGACCTTCTTTTTGGTCCTAGGTGTACTGGCCATTGCACTATAGTTTCCACCTTAGCTGGTTCTGGCTTAAGGTGCCTGTCACAGGAGACCAATCCTTTTAACACCAAAATACCCGGATCCTTTGATTGAGCAAAGCAAGAGATAAAATAAATTGTAATTTATTTACAGAATGAACATACACACAATTTTTTGCAAAAAACACTTGAAATATACTTACTGAGACGGGGCAAAATGAAATCTCCTATTTCCAAAACGAAATCTTTAGAAACTGAGTCTTTAGGCACAATTTCCCAGGTGCTTGAGTTGTGCGCAAATAAAACCGAAAACAGTCTTTGGATAGGGGCTCCTCTCGCAACCCCTGTTTCTCCTCCGCAGCTGCTTACTATTTTCTACCGCCGTAGAATTGGTTCTGGATTCTTTAGTTCTTACGAATTCTTGACTTGGGTTACGATGTTGCAAAGTTTAAAATCCAGCTTTGATGAATCTGACTCCCGGTCGGCTGCAGGGATTTTTATGCAGTAAAAATCCATATCTGTAACCTCTGCAGCCAATCTCGTTTGTGGGAATAATATTCCTACCTATCCCAGGGTTGCCCTTACTTGGCAAAACCCGGCAGAGGGCTTTGTAGTTTGCTAAGGCCATGTGCGAACCTCGCACCTTTGCCGCTTAGCATACCAGACCAAGTCCCTTTACCTGGCGACATTTTGTCTGAGCCGACCGGACATCTGGGACATTTGTTAAGATGGGTGATACTTGAATTGCCCCTCCCCACTTCACACTTTTGGTCGGCTAATGCTTTCAACTACGTGCTTTTCCAGACATTGGGGAACCAAAAGCAAAAAAGGAAATGGAGTGCGCCAAATATAGATGCTACTAAAAATAGGGGACTAAAAATATTAAATGAATGTACAATAAATCATGTGACATGAACCAATCCGGAGCGTGAAGGGTCTTGCAAAATTAAATTGATAAGTGTGTAAGAAAATCAAAACCCAATTTGTAGCGCAGCTTCCTAAACAAGGAACCCCAGTCCCTGATGATAAGGTACAAAAAGAAAGAAAATGATTTGGAAGTGCAGTCAAAGGGGTAGTGGTAAAACTAAACACTTTTATAATAGATCGTGTCCACTGATGATCCGTGGGGGTCCAATGGTTCTCTCCAAAACACAAACTCTCCGGTCACGCTGTAAAGGTTGCTGGCACCGCACAGCCCTCCGGGTGTCCAGGTCTGACGTCACTTCCGGATATGACGCATAGACCCTTTCCGGTTGTCTCTGGGCTGTGTCTGACCACATCCGATCCTCCTCCGCAGTGAAAGTGTTGCCTCTACTCCGTGCGGCTTCCAGGTGATGATCTGCAGGGCCTCTTTGTACACTGTAGGGCTCTCCCTCCAGTCAACGTCCGCTCTCCCTCTTAGTGGGACTCAGACTGGCTCCGGGTCAGTCTCGATCGAGCCTGAACTCATCCAGGCTCATGCAGATCTCCTGTAGCAGCTATCCCCTTGCAGATGCTGCCAGGTACTCCTCAAGGCCCCTCTCTTAGCGGGAGCTTCTCCAGAGTCTAATCTCATTGGCTGATCAGTGGATTCAGGGTGAGCACACTGAGCATTGACTCAACCCTGGGGCACCTCTCTCAACCAACATATGCCCTGACAGTTCACGTTTTCATCTCGGGGCAGTCTCCTGGGTCCCAAGGACTCTGATCTTAAGCCAGGATTTTCCCGTTGTTAACCCCTCTGAGACTCAACAAGCAGGAACTTGCTTCATTTGCACACCAGTATTTATTTTAATATAGTTATTGTTTGTTTCAATTGTGATCTTTCGTTGTTATTGATTGTGATCTTAGGGACACGATCTATTATAAAAGTGTTTAGTTTTACCACTGCCCCTTTGACTGCGCTTCCAAATCATTTTCTTTCTTTTTGTACCTTATCATTGGGGAACCAAACCAGCGGGGTGGCTTAGAAGTCCTAGCTACATATGCATTGCTCACCTCGCAGGAATTTCCTGCCAAACATTTCTAAAGTACTGCAATTACAACTTGAGTGTTTCCCTCCTTTCCGGCTGTCTGAAGGAAAATCCCCCCATGCCTATAATGTTGGTACAATTAAAATAGGGGGACTTTCATTCATCAATTTTTATGAAACTTTATAAAAATTGTGTTATAACCTTTTGTCATGATTTTACTCTCCCAGGAAATCTTAGCGCTCTAGGACCTTCCTAGCAGAAGTTAGCCAAACGCTATGCGTTGTGCTGCGGGCTTCTTGGTTTTAAAACCATTTTTCCTTTGTGCGGTTACAGGAAAACACTGCTATTGAAATACATTTTACAATAGAAATAACATTATTCTCGCCACCTTACTGTATATCTGGTGGGAGAGAGACAGACATTTTTATTAAAAGCACAGTTTTACTGCCATTACTGGGCTGAAGAGCTGACAATCACAATTCCCCAATATGGCTCAGGGGCACCCAGTCAGGCATAGTACATTTATTTACTGGCCTGGGTACACCTTCACCGTCACCGTCACTGTGCCCTCCACCCACTCTGTGCCATAAATACAACACCTCTGACATACCCACTAGATACTTGGCAGGCTTCAGTGTCAGCCCTGCTTCCTTGATCCTTGTCAGCACCGCAGCTACATGCACTAAATGTGAAGCAATTTCTTCTGTTCTCTCCATATTCATGGGAGAGTGCCCACATCGTTATCTGGGGCTCCAGCACCAAGGAGGACTTTTCTTCGTGCACGATTACCAAGAAGGATTTTTTGCCTTCTAGTCTTCTAGGCTGCAGGACACTGGACACTAACAAAATCGGTATTGTAATAATCGCCTTTACATACATCACTCTGACTAAGGTTGCATTCGTGCTTAAGTTGTGTTGTTTCCATCATATCAAGGGAGTTTGACACCCCTGCCTTAAAAGTTGTGACACTGACTAGATCTGTAATTAAACTTCACACCAAAGAATAATTATACTGTATGGTTGTTTAGCCAGTTTGATGCCAGAGGCGTTTTGGGAATCTGTTGAAACACCTTGTTCTGAGAATACATAGCCAGGGCCGCCGACTGGGGGGGAGAGCCAGGACAAGTGCCACCTGACCCAGGCTCCCCCCAGATGCTGATAGCCTGCGCCTCTCCCCCGCACCGGGCCTCTCTTTTGCGTCGGAAGCTGAGGCCAGCTTCTGGTCGGGCCCAAATTACGGCATGCACCGGCAGGAGTGGCTCGGTGCGGAGGAGAGGGGCAGGTGCGGCGCAGCATGGGAGAGAGGCTTGTAGCAGCTGAGAAGAGCGGCCCGTAGCAGCTGAGGAGAGCGGGAGCATCAGTGGACTGAGACTATCCCCAAGGTAATTGGGTGATGTTTTATTTGGGGATGTGGGGGAGCTTGTTTGTATTTGGGGGTGGGGCATGTCTGGGTTGGGGGTGTATGTATTTGTAGATGTTGGGGGGTTATGCATTTGGAGATGGGGAGGGTGTATGCATATGGGAATGAGGAGGGTGTATGCATTTGGGGATGTGGGGGTGTTGGGGATGTGGAGAGGTGTGTGTATTTGGGGATGTGGGGGGTGTATGCATTTGGGGAGGGTGTATGCATATGGGAATGAGGAGGGTGTATGCATTTGGGGATGTGGGGGTGTTGGGGATGTGGAGAGGTGTGTGTATTTGGGGATGTGGGGGGTGTATGCATTTGGGGAGGGTGTATGCATTTGGGAATGGGGAGGGTGTATGCATTTGGGAATGGGAAGGGTGTATGCATTTGGCGATGGGAGTCTATGCATTTGAGGATAGGGGCAGTGTTGGATGCATTTGGGGATGGGCAGGTTGTTGTATGTATTTTCTGGGTGGGGGGGTAATTATTGTGGGGGGATTGTGCGTGCCCATGGGGAATTGTGTGTGGGTTTGTGTATGGCCAGGGTGGGAGGAGGGAATGATTGAGGAAACGGGATTGAGTAATAGCGGGAGTGGGGGAGAGAGTGATAGGGGTGAGTGAGGAAGACAGGGGAAAGAGTTAGAGACAGAGGGGGGAGAGAAATAATAATAGCATGTTCTTGTTTAGCGCTGCTAGTTATACATAGCGCTTTACAGAGACATTTTGCAGGCACACGTCCCTGCCCCGTAGAGCTTACAATCTATGTTTTTTTTTTTTTGGTGCCTGGGGCACAGGGAGATAAAGTGACTTACCCAAGGTCACAAGGAGCCGACACCGGGAATTGAACCAGGCTCCCCTGCTTCAAACTCTCAGTGCCAGTTTCTCAGTTACTGACTGAGCCACTCCTTCTCCCAGAAATGCATGGGGAGGAGGTTGACAAGGGGCGGGGGGCTTGCAAGGCTGCTGACATGGGGGGCAGTCAAAACTCTAGTCCTGGGCCCTCAGGAACTCTGTCGGCGGTCCTAGACATACCTGTAGCTAAAGAAATGCAGGGATTTTTGTTTGTACATAGATTGTAGGTTGATTAAATGCAGTAACGTCCCTGGAAAACTTTCCCAAAGTGCTCATCATGTTTCTGATTAATTGTTCTTAACATTAGTATATCAGCATACACTACAAAAGTGTGTTTGTTGAACATGTTGCATCTTCTTCTCTGATTAACTTACTCCAACTGCAGACTCAAAATAGGTGTTCCCATGCAAGAATAAAATGTATTACGTTTTTATTTTAAGACTGCGAAGATTAATAACGTATTCACATAGACCATGTCATGCTTGGCACACACGCTTTTCTCTGGCAAGTAAAGTAGAGAAGATAGGAGGAAATCCATAAAAGGAAATAGTCTTTAATCTTACTGATATAACAAATTTGCAATGCTTGTTAGTGTCATCACACACAACCAGCGCATTTGCAGAAATTCTTATTATAGCTGATTTATGGTGTGCAGGTGCCCAACGGCTTTCAGTAGAGAAAGAAAATAAGCAATAGGCTATGAAGGGGGAGAGAATAAGAAACAGAACCTTGTGTTTGCTTGTGTGTCGTCTTGCATAGAGACTAATTCAAGCACCTCTGGAATTTTGAATGTTGGAAATTGAATGTAGATCATTCCATGAAGAGGAGAGTTAGGACTTTATTTTACCTGGAATATTCTGGCGGATGGCTAAATAGTGATAAGGAAAGGACACAGGAATATGGCCACTTTAAAGCATAGGGAAGATTGTTTCCTAGCCTTTTGAAAGAGGCCGCAGCATCTAGAATTAATAAGCAATGTGGATGCAAATGTTGCTAAATTTGGCTTCCAAACATGAGGCATATACAAAAACTTACCTTAGGAAACATCATCAGGTGAACGCAGCTAAAACTGAAATACTAATCCTATCAAGTAAAAACCATATGAAATGGGAAGGAAAATGCCCCTTCAAGATAACTAGGAAACCACTTATATATATAGGAATCTATATTGATCCGGAGGGTAAATAACTTTACAAAAATAATTTCAGGGCACTCATTCTTAAAATAATCACAGAATTAGAGGGGTGACAAAATTTACCACATCATTTGTCCAGCAGATGTCAGATGTTAAAATGATCAGTTTCACAAAATAATTTACCCTCTACAGATATTACCAATATTATTGAAACACACTTATGTTAAACTTCTAAATAAAGCAATTTCTAGTTTTATCTGGGGGGAAAGGGAGAAATAGAATCACTATTAATACATTTTGTCTGAAGAAAGAGTGGGGGGCTTAATTTGCCTTATATTAGAAAATATAATAGGCCTGTGTAGCAAGCCATGTAGAAGATTAGATAACTGGAAATGGCTATTACTCATTGTAAGGCCTCGGCCAGGGTGGTGCTGAGCAGGCGGGCATGCTCACACTTGCCGCTCTGAAACACATTGTAGCAATGTGTGTGGCAAGCGCCTGCGCATGCTCGGCGCTTAGATGCTTTCAGAGCAAGCAAATTTGATTTTGCTGCTCGCAAGCGTGTCATGTGAGCGGTTCGCCCAATGAGGGTGAACCAGCTCAGTGACGTGGCCACGCCCCCAGACGAGCACACACCAAGCCAGCAACGAATCGCCCGGTCAAGCAGGGCGCAGCGTACAAGCGCCAGCACGCCCACTCCCTGCCTGGCCGCAGCCTAAGAGATGTGTACAGAGGTATGCAATGGAGACCATTTTTTTTTTTTTTTTCAACTTTGTCTTTATTGTTTTTTTGTGCATACAGACACGAAAATAAAGGGTGTTGATAACTATTCATAGTATACACCTAACTATCGAGGACAAACCACATAAAACGAACACACGTTGGGGAGACAACAGGACAATACATCAACAGACCAATGACGACAGAGGAGAAAGAGAGGGAGGGAAGGTGGGGAAGGGGGGGGGGGGAGGAAGGGATCAGCGAAGAATAACCTCCTTTATCGTGTTTTCAGGTGCGGAGCATCTCAGCCACTAGCGCTTTGCCCGTCACCACCTCATAGGGGGCCCTAGAATAGTTCCACTTCGAGTTTTCGTTGTTATTTATTTAGTGTATCACTAGACCCTGGGGGGGATCCCTTCAGTCCGTCCATCCTAACTAGCTCCCTGTCACCTATCCGAGGAGAACTCACCTAAATTTTCGCTATAGAAGGAATTGCATTCTGATTCCACAATACTGCGGTCTCACACCTCATAGCTGTAGCAAAGTGTGCTATCAACTTGTTAGCCGATCTAGATACATCATTTGTAGGTTTGCCTAATAAAAATAGCCACGGGTCCAGCTGAATTTTGAGCCCTAAGAAGATCCTCTGCAGCCAATTGCGGATCTGGGTCCAGACAGGCACTATTTTCGGGCAAGACCACAGCATGTGAACCAAATCCCCCTGTTCCCCGCACTGCCTAGGGCAGAGCGGGGAAGAGCCCGGGATGAATTTTGCTAATCTAACTGGGGTGAGATACCAGCGTAACAACACTTTATATGAGTTCTCCTTTAATGTTGTACAGATGGAGCTACTAGCTGCGGCTTTAAACACCGCAGACCAGTCCTCGTCCTCTAATGTGCCCTGTAAATCCGCTTCCCACTGGACCATAAAACGGGGTTTGGCTGTCATAGCCGTGTCAGCATTAACCACCCCTCTGTATAAGGCAGATATCAGTCCCCGCGTGTCTGCACCGCGCACGCAGAGCTGTTCAAAATTCGTTAACGGTGGTCTCACCGGGTGTGCGTTGTAGTATGCCCGAACCTGGAGGTACCTCATAAATTCAGTGTTAGGTATGTCCGTTTCCGACTGTAATAGTTCGAAGGATTTAATCTTGCCACTAGCCTCCAGGTCCTTCAATCGCCTAATCCCCAATTTGCGCCATAACGGGAAACTCTTGTTTGCTAAACCAGGAGCAAAGTCTGGGTTGCCATATAAGGGAGCCATAAGTGTGTTTTTGGAGGTTATCGAGCGGTTACCTTTAGTAGCCTCCCAAACCGAGAGTGAGTTAAGAACAGAGGTCAGCGGTATGAGTACATCCTTCACCCGTGTCCTCGGGTACCAGATCAGGTCCTTGAGCTCAAGCGGGTCGCACATCTCCTTCTCCAGCGCCACCCACCTGAGCTCCGGATCTCCATGCCACTGCGTAATTTGGCACAACTGCGCCGCTTTATAGTAGGATATAACACTCGGGACCGCCAGGCCACCAGCTTCCTTAGCTTTCTGCATCATTTTTACTTTAATCCGTGGTTTTTTACCATTCCAAATAAATTGCGAGATTGATTTTTGAAGCCCTGTGATGTCTGCTCGTACCACGGCTATCAGGAGAGTTTGGAACAGATATAGAATCCGGGGAAGGATATTCATCTTGACGCTGTAAATTCTCCCCAACCAAGAAATACCATATGCCTTCCATTCCTGTAGCTATTTTTTGAGAGTCTTCAACAGGCTCGGATAATTAGCTTGATATAGCGAGCCTACCTTTTTTGTGATCTGCACTCCTAAGTATTTCATGGATGTGGGACGCCACTTAAACTCAAAATTGAGCTCAATCAGCTTCTCCATCTCTCTAGGTATGTTGAGGCTTAAGGCCTCTGATTTAGTCTGATTTATTTTAAATCCAGAGATCTGGGCAAAACGCTCTAGGAGCTGGAACAGATTGGGTAGCGAGATGAGCGGCTTAGTAAGAGTTAGAATAATGTCATCTGCGTACAAAGCCACTTTGTGTTCTTGGGAGTGGATTTATACACCAGAGATATCAGCGTTGTTCCGAATTTGTGCTGCAAGTGGCTCGATGCATAAGGCGAATAACAGAGGTGACAGCGGGCACCCCTGCCTCGTGCCACTTTTAATTGGAAATAAGTCTGAAGGGAACCCCTGGTGGACCACTTTAGCTGCTGGTGCGGCATATAATGCTTTGACTGCCTGCCGGAATATGCCTCCGAACCCAAATGCTACAAGCGTGGACTCCAAGTATGGCCAGTCAATCCTGTCAAAGGCCTTTTCCGCATCTAGGCTTAAGGCTACGCTTCGGATCTCATTGGCTCCTATAAAGTCTATTATATCAACAATCCTTCTAGTATTATCGGCCGCTTGTCTATTTCTAACGAAGCCAACTTGATCCGGATGGATTAGCCTCGGCAGGATGACACTTAATCTGTTGGCCAGTAATTTGGAATAGATTTTAACATCTGTATTAATTAATGATATTGGCCGATAGCTTTGGCAATTTGTGGGATCTTTGTCCCCTTTATGAATTACCGAGATTGACGCCTGGAGCATCTGTCCCGTGAAAGGCTCTCCTGCTAATACTCCATTAAACAACCGGAGCATATGTGGAGCTAAGACTCCGATAATTTTTTTATAATACAGATTGGAGAACCCATCCGGGCCTGGGGCTTTTGATGCCTTTAAATTTTTCACTACCGCTGTCAATTCCTCTCCTGTAAAGTCGCGTTGGATTGCCTCTCGCTCCAATCTGGTCAATTGTGGCAGTGCAGCGTCCGCTAAGAATTTCCGCAGTTTACTGCTTGTCTTAGCGTTGTGAACTACCTTCTCCCCATTATATAGCTGTGTGTAAAATTTCGCAAACTCCCCTACTATAACTTTGGGGTTAGAGGAGACCCGCCCCTCTGCTGTCTTAATAGAATGAATATTAAAATTTGGTTTCCGATTACGGAGTCTGGTGGCTAGCATAGTGTCCGGTTTATTAGCTTTCTCATAAAACTTCCTCTGCGTCCAACTCATGTCCAACTCATGTCTTTCTCAGCTCTGGAGGTAAGGAGGAGATTTAATTCAATCCTAACATCCTTCAACTCCTTCAGTGTGTTATCTCTACCTGTCCGGTTATGTAGTGTAGAGAGCTCGTGTAACCTTTGATATAGCTGAGTTAATTTGGCTTCCTTTCTCTTTTTTCTACCCGTAGCTATACCAATTAGTACCCCTCTGATCGTGGCCTTGTGAGCCTCCCATAACATAGACTGGGATTCCACACTGCCTTCGTTTGTCTGAAAATAGTTCGAAATTTCAGCTTTGACTTGTTTCTGTATATCCGGTATTTTAATTATAGATTCGTTTAGCTTCCAGTTTGCTCCCGGTTTAACAGACCCAATTTGACTGCATCTTAGCTCTACTGATGCATGATCTGACCATGTAATATCATGGATGCTCGTGTCGGATATTTGTGGTACCATTCTGCCAGACACAAAGAAGTGATCAATCCTACTGTAACTGTCATGGGGATGTGAATAGAAGGAGTAACTATTATCTCCGTGGTGCTGCTCTCTCCATATGTCTACAAGACCAAGTTGTTTTAGTCCCTTCAGTAAAGGGACATTTCCCTCACTCCGCGTGGGTTGCTGAGACGAGGAGCGATCAACTCTCGGGTCCATGACCGTATTAAAGTCTCCACCTAAGACTATGTGTCCCTCCGCCCACTGCTGTAGTTTCCTAAAGAACGTGTCGAAAAAGTAAGATTGCCCTTCACTCGGTGCGTATACACAGGCCAGTGTTATTCTATTCTGTTTGAGGAGTCCTATCAGAACAATGAATCGTCCCTTAGGATCTCGTTTGATCTTTTCGACCTGAAAGGGAGTGTTATTATGTATCAGTATAGCTACTCCTTTTTTTTTTTCTTCACCTGAAGATAGGTATATCTTTCGATAATGTGTGTCTAGGAATTTTGGGCTGTTCCGAGAACTAAAATGGGTTTCCTGGAGGAAGACTACATCTGCCCTTCTCCTTTTAAACTCCGAAAAGGCGACCCGCCTTTTGTGTGGACTATTGAGCCCCTTGGCATTTTGTGATAAAAAGGTTACCGCCATTGTATAAGGAGGAGTGTGTGTAGTAGTAGTTTACAATCAAATTTGCGCTTACCCCGACCTATGATCTCTTGACGGACTTGTGAGTTGTAGTGCTGGCACCTGCAGAGCTTCTTCTTTCTTTCACCTTTTGGGGTTGGGGTGAGGGAGGGATAAAACATGAGGAAAGAACACATATACATATCACACATCAAAACATAAAGAACCGTATTGGTCCTGTAGGACCTCGGGTTCAGTGCCCGGTAGAGATATTCTCTCTCTGGACCCCCCTCCCACCCGATCCAGTTCCATGGCCCCGAGTCCCGGCCATGGACATCCGGGTCTTTGCCAGGAAAGTAGGCCAAGCCCATCTTCCTGGAGTTGACGCACATACCTGCAGGCAGAGTGGTAACAACCCCCCCCCCCCCCGCCGACAGTCATGCCTAACCAAAATCTTACCGCTAACCACTAATCTATCTACTACTGTAACCTTAACTACCCCTATCCCTCCTCTCTTCTCTCCTTACGCTATCTCTTTTAACCCTAAACTAAGTACCCCTTTAAGTCGACTACCCCCCCTCCTCCCCTTCTGTTGTCTCGCCTACCCCTGAACCAGTCTATTTCTCATATAGTGAAACTCGCTTATATTCTCCCCTTCCTGCCAGCGATTCAGCGTTATACTATATTCCTAGGCCCCCTAACACCGCTTTCGAGTCGCCACCTGCTTCTATTCTTGCCTCCTACCTAGGTCCCTGCTGCTCCCCTAACAACCCTACATCTACCCTTGCAGCAGACCTCCTCTAACGCTTGAGACCTCAGTCTCTTGTCCCGCAGCAAACGTTCCCGTCTCTCGCCCCTCTCCTCTTCATACTCCTCTCCCCAGTGGCGGAACTCGCGCGCCTCCGCCAGGGAGGACCGCTCCACTTCCGGGTCGTCGCGTCCTCCTGCTCGTCTCGCTGTCTGCTGCTGTTTCCGCTGTAGGCGTCTCCTCCCCCGATCTCGCGAGATCCGGCTCGGCTACGTCACCGAGCTGGGCGAGGCGGGCTCAGTCGGGGGCAGATCTTCATGGAGAGAAGGCGGATCTGAAGGCAGCTCTCTGGGCGGGACCCGCTCACGGAGCACTCTCTCCCGCCGAAATCCCTGCCGCCATGGAAATCCTCGCGCCCTGTCTCGTCTTCCATCCCAGGTAAGGAAGAAGTAGCCATTTTAGATTCCAAGAGGGGGTATTAGTTCCATGGGTTTGGAGTCAATTGTACCGACCCCCGTTGCTTGGCATCTTAACACTAACGTTGTCCACACCTAGGGTGACCACTTTAATATTCTATGGGGTATAAACTTTTCTTGAATTCCGCAACAGGCGCAATATAACTGCCATAACTTTATTAGTTCAATGTCTTAGGGACTCTTGCCCCCCCCCCCCCCCCCTGTCCTTCTTGTGCCTTCTTTCCTTTGGTGAAGAGGATCCCGATCTCCTCGGTGAGACCTCCGCCCTGTTCACCTCCGAGTCTCCACCCAGAGCGGCGTCCGAGGTCCCCTTGACCCCCAGCTTTTTCAGGAAGGACGGACCCTCCGAGGGGTGTTTAAGTACATGTTGGCGGCCATTTTTAATGGCCACAAGGGCAAATGGAAAAGCCCATCTGTACCGGATCTCCCGGTCTCTTAATGTCTTCGGGACATGGGCTACTGCTCGCCGTCTGGCCAAAGTGAGGGGGGACAAGTCCTGGAACACCGTGAGGGTAATTCCCTCGTAGGTAATATGAGGGGTGGCTCGGGCAATCCTGCTCACCTCCTCCTTTATGGAGAAGTAATGGAGCCGCAGGATAACGTCTCTGGGGGGATTTGAGGGCATCGGTCTCGACCGCAGAGCCCTATGGCACCGATCCATCCTCAGTTCTGATTCCAGTTTGTCCGGAAGGATAGAAGCCATCCATCGAGTCAGCAGGGCCTCCGGGTCCAATATCTCCTCAGGGATCCCCCGGGACTCTTAAATTGTTCCTCCTGTCCCTGTTCTCTCCATCTTCTTGGCGGGACTCTAACTCAGCCACTCTCTCCTCTAAGGCTTGCATCCTTGAGTTAGTTTCTTCATGTTGTTTAGAACTGACATCCATCCGCTCCTCCAGTTCATTTGTTCTTGTCCCGATCTGGAGGATATCTTTCCGGAGCCCCTCCACTTCCCCCCTAAAGAAGGATTTTAAATCAACCAGCAGCCGAGATATTTCCTTTTTTATTATTTTGGACTGTTCTGCAGCCGCCGCTGTTCCCTCCATGTCTTGGGCTGAATCGGAGTCAGATATCGCCGAAAGCTCTGCTGTTCCCGCCTTGCTCTGGCCAGTGAAGTAGGCCCGTACATCTGACTTTCGCCGGGTCTTTTGCCTCGTCGCTGCCATAGCTCTTCTGGGCTTAAATTCTGATCCGGGGAATGTTTATGATTCCTTAGCGCTATTTCGAAAGTTTCCTAAATCGGTTTTGTTATTGTTTAATATCTATTTTCTGCCGGCGGTTGGTGGAGCTGTGCAATTACACCACCATCTCCAACCTGCCGCGCATGCGCATCCACCAATGGAGACCATTTTTAAGGTGAAATTAAAATAAGGCTTTGACTGTTCCTTTAAACCATACAGCAATAAAAATATACACAAAACAATAAACGCCTATCCCTGTGTAAAGGTGAACTTACTTCCCCAGTCCCTTTCTGCAAGGCTGGGGGGGGAAAGCACCTTACCAACTTAAAACCCCAAAGTGACAGCGGTACCTTAACACAGATGGCCCTTCAGGTCAGTGGTGTCCGGGTAGGTGTCTGCTTGAGGGTCCAGGTATAGAGATCTGGTCCCCTTGTGTCTTTCTCTCAGGACACGGCCCTCCTTTTCCTTCTGTCGGCTCCCTTGTGAGCTAAGGAATCTCTTTCCTGTTACTCAGACCAGGCTTTTTCTAACCGTCCTAAACAGCCAGTCGGAGTCTGATTTCTTGCCTGTGCAATTAACCAGCTCCCTGCTGGATTTAGAGGCAGTTTCTCTCCAACAGTAATAAATCCCTGTTACATACCTCCCCTGTTTGTGGGAAGCTTGGGCTTACCATGGCCAAAGCCCATCCTTCCACTCTTCCTCGAGATTTCTCTGCGGCTTGAATGAGTGTGGATGGAGTATGAGAACCCTCAGTCTCACGGAGATTGGAGCTCTTCCTCCAGGTTATTAGTGTCTCCTCCAGAAGGTTCTTGAGAGGACTTTTTCCACGTACAGTCTTTCTACTGGCTGCTTGGTCATGAGATTTCCTCTGCCGATCCTGTCTATGTAGGCAAACTGTATGGCGACAGTCGCAAAGCATTTACACAAATAACTTTCTCTCGCTATCTTATCCATGGACTCCAATTTAGCACTAAATGTCCATTCCTTGTAACCCTTGCTCAGGTCTTGAAAAGCTTCTGTCAGCATACTTTTGAATTCTGTCTGTCTGGAATTTATTTCTACTATCCTAGGCTCATGCCATTTCATGGTATCACTTAAAGAGTGTTCAAGAATAGCTATTTGAGTTTTCAGCTCTTGAAGCTGTCCTTCTGCATTTTTTTCACTCAATGCAGTTGCCAGTTCAGCTTCTTTGGAATTGAGTTGCGATTCCACATCCATTTCCAGAGAACATCCTATCTTTTCAGCTTCATCAGATAAGGATTCTTCTGTTTTTGATTCTGTACTCATACTGTACCTTGGTTTGTTGCCTGTTGGGCAGCTGAAGGTTTAGCTAGTGCTTCCTCAGGCGGTTCAAACTTTGCAATCTCTTTTTGCAGTTGAGTGGTGTCTTCAGCTCTTACTGAACCCTTTTCTTCATGGGCATTAGTTGATGTGGGATACCGACGCTTGGGAAGGGCCAGTACCTTTTTCTGTAGTGGAGACTCTGTACTTAATTGGTCCACAGAGATTCACTCTGTTTTAATTCTGTAACCTTTTTCTCCAATTTGATCTTTTCAGACTCCAAGGTTGTAACCACTGACCGTAAAGTCTTTGCATACTCTCTCTCCCTGCAGTACTGTAATCTAATTTCTCAGTCTTTCAAGCTCTTCCACTTCTAGGATTTTCTGCAAGTTGAATTAATCCGCGAGAGATCCCTGTTTCATTGAGTGCATCCTGCAATTCTCCTCTCAGGCTCTTTATCTCTTCACTGTTCTCACTCTGAGCTTTCTTCCACGCCTCTTTCGCCTGGGCGTAATGACTTTTGGGGATGGAGCATAGTCTCTTTATTTTTTGTAGCTCGTGCAGCTTTTCCGTTTCATTGACGAGGTCAATCAAATCAGAATTTTCTTCTTTCAGCCTTGTATTTTCTCTTTTTGCAGTCTCTGTAATATTCAGGGCCTCTTTGTAGTCCCCATCAAATGGAAAAATCACTCACCATAATTATAATACAAATTAATTATGTAGAAACCGGTGCATGTAGGAATAACATATATCAAATATGTGAAAAAGGAGGGATCAAAAGCTGACAACTCGCCAAGTACCCTACTTCCTGCACTCAGTATGTGTCCACCTTATTGGTGCTGTATAAATACCCGAATATACTTGGTTGTAGGTGACCATATGGCATCAATCACAGTTAGCAACTGCTCCCATCACTGTGGAAGGACAGATGCTACTAAAAGCTATAATTGGCTAAAAAATAATTAATCTTTATTGAATTGTAATATGACCAACGCAAAACATATATACAAATAAAAAGAATAAAAACTCCAATTGTGCAAAAAAAGTGATGTCCTGTCAATATATATTATACACTTAATAGTGTGATATAACAGCTATTGTAACTGCTGACATAGGTGCTTCCCCCTCTGTGTAATGGGTTTCTAGGTATGCGGTGTATGTCTCCTTAATAATTTCCCCGGTCACCCTCGCCAAAAGAATAACCCTGACGCCAATAACTAAGGTGCTGAGAGACCAAAGGATAAAATACAGATGGCTCTACCCCTGTGCACTAATGGTGCTAAAAAACGGTGTGGCACATACCTTGAGGAAGCTGGAGGAGGGCGAAGACTTTTTGAGCAAGCTGGGAGCAGGTGGGCAGGCTGAGGTCCCCCCGGTCAGCAGAAGAGGATGTTTGGAGGACACTCCGCGCAACATATTCCGCCCCGGAGGAATGAAGGGGGGGGTGTTAATTTTTTTTTATTAAATCAAGGGTGCGTCTTAGAATCGATGGCGTCTTACAATCGAGGAAATAGGGTGTGTAGATATGTAGATATCCTCCTTGCTGAATAATTGGTCATGTTTGTGCTGTATTTAATCTGATTACAGGTCTTTTTTCACTTACCTTTTGAGTGCTGTCTTTTGTTTGCTCTAGCTGGAGTGGACTGCCTTTTTTTCTGTTTATCTTTACAGGACATGCACCGCACTGTTTTTTTAGGAATTGGAGTGCCAGCTGCTCCCCTATTCTCATATATGTGTGTGTGTGTGTGTGTGTGTGTGTGTGTGTGTGTGTGTGTGTGTGTGTGTGTGTGTGTGTGTGTGTGTGTGTGTGTGTGTGTGTGTGTGTGTGTGTGTGTGTGTGTATGTATATATATATATATATATATGTATATATTGTGTTAACACACATTCCCAGATAGCTCAAACTCCTACATCCACCACATCATGAATACAGTGTATATATATGCCAAAATGAGTGCTACTGAGTGTGGCAAATGTATACGTACAACAGAAGATACGGGTGCCCAATGCTACATCAAATTGACAAAATATATATGGTAATGAGTATAAAGTTTAAATACTTGAATAATAATAGTAATTACTTTTTTTTTTAGTTAAACCCTTTGGCCAAAGCGTCGTAAGCCTGCATGTCAAGGTAAACCAAAAATGCAGGTCCTAACACTAAAACTGTGAACCCTTCCTGTTACCTCTGTATGAGGGGAAGGAACTGCAGTGAGTTCTGTCCATTTAAGCAAGTTGCCAGAACCTCCCAAGTTAAAAAGGTGGGGAGTGGTGAGCTCTGGGGGGAGGTGCCACCTAACCTCCATAGACTGTTACCAGTCAGAAATAGATTAACACACATTCCCAGATAGCTCAAACTCCTACATCCACCACATCATGACTATATATCTATGCCAAAATGAGTGCTACTGAGCGTGGCAAATGTATACAGTAGCGACATCTTTTATTGCACTGAATGCCGCCGGCAAGCCGGGATCTACCCCAGCTGCCGCCAGTAACAACCGCGCGCCGCCGCGTTTCCCCCACGCACCCCCCCTCCACTTCGCGCGCAATTTAAATCCCTTCCCGACCCCGTACAAGGCTCCTGCTATGCCGCTCTGCTTCCCCGCACCCCCGCTTACCTTCATTTGATCTCCAGGGGTGTCGGGGAAGCCTGCGGAAGCCGGGGAAGACGGGGAAGCCGGGCGCGCATGTTACTGTGACGTCACAGTGCGCCGCCACGCGCCGCGGCTACCCGCTTCCCAGACGCATGCAGCCGGCGGCTTTTACTCGAATAAAAGCTGCCGCTGCTGTACATACAACAGAAGACACGGGTGCCCAATGCTACATCAAATTGACAAAATATATATGGTAATGAGTATAAAGTTTAAATACTTGAATAATAATAATAATTACTTGTTTTTTTAGTTAAACCCTTTGGCCAAAGCGTCGTAAGCCTGCATACCTTTAAGACGACGTCATCAAAAGAAAGATGGCCGCCCTCACATGGTACAGTACTTGAGCAATCAGAAGTGGGTTTTACATCCCACTTCTGATTGGCTCAAGTACTGTACCATGTGAGGCGGCCATCTTTCTTTTGATGACGTCGTCTTAAAGGCAATTGCAGCACAGCCATTCTGATTGGCTGGCATCAATGCCTTTAAATGATGTCATAAATTTTTTATTAATTTTTTTTATCACATGGTTTTCACGGCCCAATCAGGGCCGTGGGAACCATATGACGAAAATGTGACGTCATGGGCCTTTAAAAGCCTATGTCGTCTCATTTTAGAGCCAGGCGGCGTGGAGGGAGGACCTCCCCTCCAAGAAGAAGGCCGGGGCGTGGCCGCGGAACAGAAGAAGAGCGGAAAAAGAATACAGATGAAGACTCCACAGACGGAATGGATTACAAATAGAAGACACAGACCCCTGGATTGTTATGGTTTATTATTTTATGGTTTATTATTTTATGGGTTCCTGTGCGTGGATTGGTTCGAGAATAAGCAGTATCAACGGGAGTCGGTGAGTGGGACAAGTAATGGTAAGTTTACAAAAGAAATGTATTTTATTTAGCTTGTACAGGTTTTGATTTTTTTTTTTAATGTGATTGATTTTTTTTAATGTCCATTTATTGCTTCTCTATTTATGTATGTCCCTGTGGGTATACATAATACAGAGCAAATAAAAGCTTGTATTGCTCATGTTTGCTTGCTTTTTTTTGATGCATTTTTAACTATATTTTGCAGCTTGGTGTGCAAATGTGTTTGCTATGGTTTATTTCAGGGGGGGGGGCTTGCTTTTTAATAGTGGCTTATTGTTGGTTAGATTTAGTTGATGGTAATTTATTTCTGATTCCTTGTTTTGTTTCTAGGATTTGAATAGTGAATTGTGTACAGTAATTGATTTGTATTGTATTGTAATTGATTTGTGAATGGATTGATTTATGGTAATTTATTTATTTTATTTAGAGCATTGCTTGGCATACAGTACTGTAGTGTAGTATGTGTCAGAATGTACTGTATTGCAGTGGTAGTAAGTACTGTACAGTAGAACTGTATTTATTTTATTATGCTACTGTAGTTAATGTGTTTAATAATGAGCCAAATAATCTATTATCCATATCTGGATAATAGTTATTTGGCCCATTAATGTACTGTATGTGTGTTTGGTGGTACGGGGGGGGGGGGTGATTTATTTAAATGTACTGTACTGTGTAGGCCATGTTTTAGTTTTTTTACACACAGGGTTGACACCTGTGCCTTAACCCCTTCATTGCCTTAGCGGGCATTGCTAAGGTAATGAAGCTGCTTACATTTTTAATTTTTATTTATTGTGTGCGTGAGCAGGGGGTCTCCTGAAATGAACAAAGTTGATTTCAGGTCCGCAGACCCCCTACTTCCCGAGTTACAGGCCTAGTTATGGGGTGCCCGTATCCCTCTAGTCCCGCGGTCACGTGACTCACAATTGTAACATGGCGGGGATACCGGCACCCCATAACTGGGCCTGTAACTCGGGACGTAGGGGGTCCCCGGACCTGAAATAAACTTTAAGTTCAGGAGACCCCCTGCTACAAAACTGTAATTTTAGAATTTTAATACAACCCCCGCGATCGCCTGTGAGAAGCGAGCAGTTAGAGGGACTGATTCAGACTCTCTTTCTGCGCGTCTATTACACACAGGCTGAGGCCGGTAGCATTCACAAAGCAGGTCCCTGCTTTGGGAAGCTAATGCGCCACGGTCATTTCATTAAACACAGCGAGCTTTGTCCCCATTGTGATCACGGTTTCCCGCATTAATTGCCGCGTGAAGTGTTCGAATAACGGCCGCTGCATCAGTACATCCAAGTGTTCTTAAGGAGCCAAGTTCAGTAATAGCCAAACCATTACAGCTGATATTCAAGACCTCCATTTCCACAGGCTCAATACCACAAGATTGGCATAAAGCAGATGTGGTACCTATATTTAAAAAAGGAGCAAGATCACAACCGGGGAATTACAGAACTGTAAACCCAACACCTATCGTTGGAAAGCTACTTGAGGGTTTAGTACAGGATATATTCAGGAATACCTCATGGAAACAAAATTAGTGATAGTCAGCATGGATTTATGAAGGATAGATCAAGCCAAACTAACCGTATTCGTTCTTTGAGGAGGTAAGTAGGAATTTAGACCAGGTTAATATAATTGATGTTGTCTACTTAGATTTTGCAAAGGCTTTTGATACAGTTCCACACAATAGGTTATTGTACAAAATAAATCAAATTGGACTCAGTAAAAATATTTGCACCTGAATTGAAAACTGGTTGAAGGATAGACAACAGAGAGTTGTAGTAAATGGAACTTTTTTAGGTTGGGCTAATGTTGTTAGTGGAGTACCTCAAGGATCGGTACTGGGACCCCTGCTTTTTAACTTGTTTATTAATGACCTTGAGGTTGTCATAGAGAGAATAATCTCCATCTTTGCTGATAACACTAAGAGCCTCATGCTATAAGCAGTGATAAGCCCCTTATCGCCAGCTTACCGCCAAAAAAGCTTACAGCGATTCAGTTATACCCCGATAAGATGGCAATGAGCAAAAATCGCCTCTTTTTTTAGTTAAGAAAAAATGCCAAATGCGCGGCGATAAGCCGCTTATCGCCAGCTTCTCAAACTCGCTATTTTCTATTAACCCTGATCAGCTTATCAAGGCTGATTGCGACTCTAGAATGGAGATTTCCTCTCCAAATCGCCTCACCATAAAAACTTGGCAAGAAGGTGGGGAGAAGCTGTGAGACGACACTTAGACAATAAAATTCATTTTTCCTGCATTGGATTGATACCGGGAGACTCCAGAGCATAAATCTCATGCAATAAAAATAAATTTACAGGCACTTCTTTAACTTAGTGGCTAACCGCGATGGCAATGAAGGGGTTAATCACCAGTGCCATACTTATTGTGGGTAGTAGGGTGGGTGAAGGTGGTGGTTGTTGGCCTTGGTGGGTGTTTTGGCCTTGCGGGTGGACTTAACCCCTTTATAACCTTAGTGGTTAATACCGCTAGCGTACTGAAGGGGTGAACCCCTCCAGCTACCCACCCAGTAGACGACAGAGAAGCCCAATGCTACATCCAACATGACAGAAATACTGTACACAGTAAAATACTTATATATTCTCTTGAAATAGGGTCATTTATTTTAACCCTTTGGCCAAAGCGTTGTAAGCTTGCGAGCCACGTCAAGGCAGACACCTGTTCGCAAGTCCTAACACTACCAGATAAAATACTAATATACCTCTATTAGGATTAAAATTCTCATTTACCTCTATTAGGAGGGAGAAAGACCACAGTGGGTCTCTATCCAGCAGAATGAGGAACTTGCAAACTAGGGAAGTGGGGAGGGGCGAGCTTAAAACCTGGGAAGGAGGAGCCACTAACCTCCACCAGCTGGAACAGCTGAGAATGGGTTAACAAAACACAGAACCCCAGCAAGCTCTTTTTGGAAACTCCCTCCTAATAGAGGTAAATGAGAATTTTATCTGGTAGTGTTAGGACTTGCGAACAGGTGTCTGCCTTGACGTGGCTCGCAAGCTTACAACGCTTTGGCCAAAGGGTTAAACAAAATGACCCTATTTCAAGAGAATATATAAGTATTTTACTGTGTATTTCTGTCATGTTGGATGTAGCATTGGGCTTCTCTGTCGTCTGTTGTATACATATGCCACGCTCAATAGCACTCCATTTTGACACATATACACTGGCGACACACTTTATTGCAGTGTGGCCAGTACCGCAAGCCGGGAGATTTCCCGGCTTGCAAGTGGCAGCCCCTCGGCGTGCCGCGCGGTCACGCGTCATCGGGTGCCTGCGCCCCCTGCACGCGCGTCCAGGGCTCCCCGAGGGATCGCGGGACGGCGGCAGGGGGTTCCGGGGGACCCGGCGTACCCGGCATCGGTAGGGAGAGCGCCCCGATCGGAGGGCGCTCTTCCGCTGCTTCGGCGCGCGCCCGTCACCCTCCGGCGCGCGCCAGGATACTGCTGCGGCCAAGAACGGGCAAATGCTCGAATAAACTTGGCCGCAGCAGTACATATTTATATTTTGTGGGGACTCAGGGGTTTCCAAAAAGAGCTTGCTGGTGTTCTGTGTTTTGTTAACCCATTCTCAGCTGTTCCAGCTGGTGGAGGTTAGTGGCTCCTCCTTCCCAGGTTTTAAGCTCGCCCCTCCCACTTCCCTAGTTTGCAAGTTCCTCATTCTGTTGGATAGAGACCCACTGTGGTCTTTCTCCCTCCTAATAGAGGTAAATGAGAATTTTAATCCTAATAGAGGTATATTAGTATTTTATCTGGTAGTGTTAGGACTTGCGAACAGGTGTCTGCCTTGACGTGGCTCGCAAGCTTACAACGCTTTGGCCAAATGGTTAAACTAAATGACCCTATTTCAAGAGAATATATAAGTATTTTACGGTGTATTTCTGTCATGTTGGATGTAGCATTGGGCTTCTCTGTCGTCTGTTGTATACATATGCCACGCTCAATAGCACTCCATTTTGACACATATACATATTTATATTTTGTGGGGGCTCAGGGGTTTCCAATAAGAGCTTGCTGGGGTTCTGTGTTTTGTTTACCCACCCAGTAGGTCTAAACACCCATACTTGGGGCTTATACCCCCTTCACCCACCACCGCTACCCACAACACACAGCCCTACTAGCCACCTCCTAGGCGCCAAATAAACATGACAATATCTAATAAACAACAATACACAACCCAGCTGTGCCCCCACATAAAACCATGATTTATTTTTTTAAACACAGGATTAATACCACAGGCCGGCGGGGGTCACCGGGTGGTCCCCACAGGTGTCCGCATGCCCCACAGTGCACACTGGGGGGTTCCTACAGGTGTCTGGGGGCCCTCGGGTAGGCTCTGTGGGCCTACACGTGTTCCCGCGGGTGGTGTCTGGGGGTGTCTTGGGGTCCCTGGATCATCCCTGGCCCTCGGGTGTTCCCACAGGTGTCTGGGGGCCCTCGGGTGGTCCCCGCGGGACAGCGGGTCCCCAGGTCCTCCCTGTAGGTGTCCGTGGGTCCTGAGGTGGTCACCGTGGGTTTCCGGGGGTCCCCGTGGGCGTGTCCGTGGGTCCCCACTGCCTGCGGTACCATTCCTGTATTTAAAAAAAATAAAACATTGCCTACATTTCAATAAATACACCTCCCCCCTCCCCCCACCACCACGAAACACATACAGTGCAGCAATGTGCAAAATAACTATTATTCAGATATGGATAATAGATTATTTGACCATTATTAAACACAACATTAATCAGCCAGCATAATAAAGTAAATTAAACCATTCTACTTACCCCTGCCAATGTGAAGGGCGTCCTCGTCAGCATACTGCAGGTCCATGCCCTCCGTTGCCAGAAAGCATACATAATAAATACAATCTAATGGCCCCTAGCCCCTTAATCACCTTGGCGGTTAATAACATAGTAATTAAGGGGTTAACCCACCCTCCCCCGCTACCCACCCGGGAGGCCTAACCATCCACCCCGGACCCCATATACCCACCCTGTACCTATTGAGTGGCATAGTAGAACATCATACCCATATAATATTGGCATAAGCTACTATAGCAGTCAATGGGCACCCAAATCAAAATACATGAATGTCCAAAAGACACAATAATAAAACATACACAAACGCCTGAACACCCCAATTAAATAAATAAAAACACTAGCCAATAAATGCAATTAATAAAAGCACTAACCAACAAAACAATGAATTAATTGAACCACTAACCAACAAAACAATTAATTAATTTAACCAGTAACCAACAAAGCAATTAAGAAAACAGCTAGCCAACACATCCATTAAAAGCAGGACCCAACACAAGACATAAATTAAAAACGAAAATCAAACGCACAAAAAAAATTCAAAATAAGGCAGCAAAATGACAACGACTTACATCCACAGAATAAACAGAAATAGTAAAAATAACACTCAATACAAAGCAAGCATTTGCCAAAAAATGCATTGGCTAATAATGTCTAGATCTGTACTTTAAAGGGGTACAGATTAATACATGATCACTTAATAAGCAATGAAAAACATAAAACAATACATATCCAATCGAAAATCCTGAAAATAAATACATTTACATACATTCAATATTTTACTTACCTTTAGAAGTGTTGGCCCTCCGACTCCCGGGGAATCAGGAAGCTCACAGACCACGAAGGCCTCAAACTCCATTCGATGCCATCCGCCATGAAGATCCTGATGAGGTATCCAAATTCTTATTTCTTTGATCTTCAATCAGCTTCTTCTATCTTCTGTAATTATTACGTTATTTTCTTAATCTTCTGTCTTTATCTGTCAATCCAAAAACCCAATGGTAGATCCACAACACAATGTCTCACCGACTTCTTGGGCTCAAATGAGGCGTCACGGCCTTAACTATGGCCTGTGACGTCACATTTGGGTGGTGATTGGATGTGAAAACCATGTGCTCCTTTTTTTTTTTTATGTGACGTCATGAAAGGGACTGAAGACAGCCAATCAGAATGGCTGTGCTTCCTTTCCCTTTAACATAATGTCACTAAATCCAAAATGGCCAGCGTCACATGGTACTTCTGCCAATCAGGTTGAGGCTATAGTTCTCACAATTTGATTGGCTGAAGTACCACATGAGGGCAGCCATTTTGGATTTAGTGACATATTAAAGGGAAAGGAAGCACAGCCATTCTGATTGGCTGGCTTCCCTTGCTTTACATGATGTCACTTCCAAAAAAAGAAAAAAACACACGATTCCCAAGTCCAATCTGAGGCGTGAGAACCATTTTACAATCAAATGTGACGTCACAGGCCATATTTAAAGCTGTGACGGCTCATTTTAGCTCATGAAGCAGACATCAACATCGTGGATTTAACATGGGGTTATTGGATTGACAGATGAAGAAAGAAGATTAAAAAAAAGAAAGAAATAGTCACAAATGAAGAAAGAAGGTGGTGATACGAGATGAAAGAAATAAGATTTTGGTTACCTGGTTCGGATCTTCATGGTGGATGGCGTTGGATTGAGTTTCGTGACGTCACCGGACGAGAGCTTCCTGATTCACCGTGATTCGTAGGGCCAACACTTCTAAAGGTAAGATAAATATTGAATGTATGTACTTAGATTTTTACAGTTTTTTTCATTGGATTTTTATTTTTTTAATGTACAGTTTATTTCCCATTGACTGCTAATGTATTAATCTGTACCTGTTTAGGATACAGATGAATACAGTAATAGACAATGCATTTTTTGGCAAATGCATTTATTCGTTTGACTGTTATATTTTCTATTTATTTGTTTTGTTTAAATTAAATTCTTTTGGTTTGTGATGGCTTGAATTTTTTTTTAAGTTCAGATTGTTTTGCGTTTTTATTTAATGATATATTTTGTTGGCTAATGGTTTAAATTTGTGTTCTTTAGTGGTTGTATTAATTAACTGTTGTGTTGGTTAGTGGTTTTAGCTATTACATTTAATTTGGGCTAGTGGTGTGATTTTATTTAATTGATTTGTTAGTGGTTTTATTTAATTGATTGACTAGTGGTTTTATTTAGTTAATTGCTTGGTTGGCTAGTGCTTTGAATTTTTGTTTATGTGCCTATTGTTTCTGTTTTATTCTTGTGTATTTTTGAGATTCTTGTGGTTGTATGAGTGTGACCATTGACTGCTATAGTAGCTTATCATGCCCATATTATATGGGTATGATATACTACTATGCTACTGTAGTCAATGGGTACAGGGTGGGTATAGTGGGTCCGGGGTGGGTGGTTACGCCTCCCGGATGGGTAGGGGAAGGGTTGGTTAACCCCTTAATTACTATAGCGGTGATTAAAGGGCTTGGGGCCATTAGATTGTATTTATTATGTATGCTTTCTGGCAACGGAGGACATGGCCCTGCAGTACAGTATGCAGTCAGTCAAAAGTCTGTCAGACACCCAGGAAACCGGTTGGTGTAATATAAGAAAAACAAGAAAAAAATATATAGTGCAACAACGTTATGAACTGTAAGCTGGCTTATTGAATAGATCACCCTAAAGATGTACACTCAAACTTAAAAGGATTAAAAGCAGCATTTTGTGCCCCTCTGGGGTAACCCCTTGATGGTAATGCAGATGTGATGCTGGATAGTTGTATCAGTTCTCCAGTCACCTTGGCAGTTCAAATGGAAGTTTGGAACAAGAAGATATGCACAAAGGAAATGGACTAAGTGTAGGGAGTAATACTGTATTGGTAAATAGAAGTAAAGGTACAAATGACCACTCACATGTAGCCCCCAAAAAGATAAACGTGGTGCGAAGTTCGCCCTCGTGGATACCGGGAAACTGCTGGGGATTTCGGATAGAGTCCTCCTGCACTGGCAGCTGGTGCGCTCGCAGCGCTTTACAGGTACTTCTCTTCCATGTTCCACAGCGATAGTTAAGATGCTTCAGGAGACATCACAGGTGATAACGTCACTCACAGGTTCCTTCTGGGCTTTACTTGAAAAAACTACGCGTTTCGCAAAATCGTTTGCTTCGTCAGGAGTTCATTAGTGCCCAGTGTCCAATAGTGATCACCGACCAATCAGATTCCCATAGAACATCAGCTGAATAAATTAATAATACTTTAACCCTCAGGTCCATACTCAAACCCTCCCAGGCCCATACTTAACCCCCCCCCCCACCCCCCCATACTGAATCCTCCCAGGCCTTTTGTCACCTTGGATGTACCATTGGGTATCTTTGTCTTTTGTTGAAAATATTAAAATAAAGAGATTGCATTGTAATGTTTTTTTCTGTATTACTATAAGAAGAAAACAGTTAAGTAAAAGTTGCACGCTAAAAAAAAAAAATCCGTAGTAGGAGCGCTATAAGTTGGGGGGGGGGGCTGCTCCATTCATTTGTCCTGGGCCCATGATTTCTATTGGTGGCCCTTCAGGCAACTTCCAAATTAAACAGGGATACCTTTAGAGGATCCTTGATGGAGAAGGATTTAGGAGTGCTTGTAGACAGCAAGCTTAGCAATAGTGCCCAAAATCATGTAGTAGCTGCAAAGGCATACAAGATTTTATCTTGCATTAAACGGGCAATGGATGGAAGGGAAGTAAACATAATTATGCCCCTCAATAAGGCATTAGTAAGATCACACCTTGAATATGGAGTCCAGTTTTGGGCGCCACTCCTTAGAAAAGACATTATGGAACTAGAGAGAGTGCAGATGAGAGCCACCAAATTAATAAAGGGGATAGATAATCTTATTTATGAGGCGAGGCTAGCTAAATTAAAATGTGTTTACATTAGAAAAGAGACGTCTAACAGGGGAAATGATAACTATATAAATATATTTGAGGACAATACAAGGAACTTTCAAAAGAACTATCCCAAGGACTGTACAAAGGACTCTGGGGCATCCCTTAAGGTTGGAGGAAAGGAGATTTCACCAGCAACAAATGAAGGGGTTCTTTACAGTAAGGGCAGTTAAAATGTGGAATTCATTACCAATGTAGATTGTGATGACAGATACAATAGATATCTTCAAAAAAAGGTTGGACATATTTTTAGAAAGGAAAGGTATTCAGGGATATACCAAATAAGTATACATGGGAAAGGATGTTGATCCAAGGAGTAATCTTACTGCTTTTATTTGGAGACAAGAAGGAATGTATTTTCCCCCTTATAAGATATCATTAGATAATATTTCACTAGGGTTTTTTGTTTGCGTCCTCTGGATCAATATATTGCAAGTACGGATATAGAATAAAGTATATGTTGTCTACATTTAAAATAGATTAACTATGTAAAATGATATATTACGGAGTGTTTTAACTTGATTGCAAACCCAATATATATTACTACGTGGTATCAGGCAGGACGTTGGCTCCTTTCAGGTAATGGTCCTGCACACAAACCAACAGAGAAACGTTTGAACTCCTGCATTAGCACTATATAACACTCCCATTATAACCGCAGAATTAGTGAAATCTAAGCTTTTGATATGTGATAACAATGGCTGGAAACTGCTGAGAAGGAAGGAATTAATCAAAAGGTTTATATTTTGCATAGTCTGACAATCCTTCCTTAGGTGTGTTTGAAGCCCTTCATTAATTGGAGACGATTTCTTGTAAGTAGCAGAGAAATGCTCAATAAAGATCAAATAATGCCTTGAGTGCTGTGCTGTTTCTGTTCTGAGAGGAGTTGAAGTGCTTTGTTTGCTAAAAAAATTGTTTTTGTCTCAAAGATTCATGGAAAAATTCTGCAAATATACTGTATACTACGGAAAGTGCAGCAGCATTACAATATATACAATATATACTGTTTTATTTAGGATACATGCTCTCAGAATCGGGGAGCAGAGGAGGTGATGGGGGGGGGGGGAGAGTCCCATTTGAGGGTAGGGGGCTGGGTGCAGAGCTAGTTGGAGTAGGGGGGGGCTAGTCGAAGTCCTTCTATACTCTGCCCCATCCCTGCTCTTAATGCACACTGTGGCAGAGAGTGGTGTGTGTGTGTGTGTGTGTGTGAGTGTCAGTGTCAGTGTCACAGACACACACACACACACAGACAGTGACACAGAGCCCCCCTCTCCCCCGCCTAACAAAGCGCTGGCTCTTAAAAAAAAAGTTTCCCTGATCTAAGTGTGAACTTTTAGTCCTAAAATGGGACAGCTTAGCCAATAGAACAGAGTTGGGCAAAACCTATGGAAGCATCTTGCCAGTTCAAACTACTAATAATTTGCAATGGAAAAGTAAAGTATTGCAAACTTCCTTTAAAGAGTCATGTAAATAAATGGCTAATGTGGGTTGACTCATCTAACGACTACATAATTTGCTTTAATGGGTGAAAAATATAACTTGTTTATTAATACATATTCAGTGTGTCCATAATTACTAATGATTAATTATTATTTGTTTATGTAGTTTTTGTAGGCATTTAACCTCTTTACTGCTGGAGTGAGGCATTTCCATACTTGGACCATACTATATTGATGGCAGGGTTGATGGTACATTATATTTAGTAATAACTATTTCTGCATTTTTTTCCCTATTTTAATGTTTATTTTTTATTTAATAAACCTTTAAAAGTGTTTAATGTTGGTATTTATTGAATTCCACTAATGTGGTGTTGAAGGGTGAAGCAATTCCAAAGAGATGAGGGAGTGGGGGACATCAGGTAAAGGAATAAGAAACAGAAATAGACCATACAGTAGTATTGTCAGAGTAGATGGAAATACAATGTAGAAAACCTCCAAATGTTATACTCGCATCCTGGTGAGTATCAATGAGTGTAACACAATCTGTGGCAAGTAGGGGAAATGATGTAGATTACCTCAGAATTAGAGAAGATAACACCACCGCGCAAGATGTGTGTAAAACTTTATAAGATAATAAACACAAGTCTCTCAAATGCGCACTCACATTTAGGCCATTCTTTAAGGCGTGTAACAATAAAAACAGAATCTCTGTGGAGCGGCGATCCCTCCACTTCAGCGACACCGAAGGGATCAGTTGTTAGATGCCAGCTGGTGTTGCTTCCGGTAGCGGCCACCTGGAAACCTCGACAGCCTTGGCAAGAGTTCCTTTCCCCAATCGGGTGCTTCGTCTCAAAGATTCTACGCGTTTCACTTAGCAAAAGTTTAGTCAGGAGTCGAATTACTATCCACATCATGATGAACATATAAAGGCACCTTTTAATTTCCATTGGTTAATTTGTTCAAGAAGCGGAGTTTGGAATTTAGGGCTTTGAGGGTTACTGATACATTGAACCAATCAATTATTATGACATGCAACCAAGTACTGTACATGAATCACAGAGGAGTTTGTCACAGGAGACCAGGACTTTTAACACTTATTTATATTTGTACTGGGATCATTCACTAGGCAAAACAAGGTAGTAAGCATAAAATGCAGTTTTCTCTGGTAAACCCGCGTACAACACAAAGAATTATACAAAATAAAGATAAATACACACTTACTGGGGGAGAAATCTAGGCTTAAATAGGTACAGGGCGCCTGCTTCGGAAGGCTTACCCTGACCGGGATATACACTTGGGCTTCCTGGTACTCTTTTCCCCTAAAGAACCTACCTGCGACTGCTACGTTCAATTCTCAGAACTTGGTCCAGATGCCTGACTTCCACCTTCCGCGATGCAACAGAGGGCGCTTCTGTCTCCAATACACGGCGGCGCCGTATTTCCAGAACTACACGAGGGATTAATGCTGTAAATTACTCCTCACCTGTACTTTCCCCCTGCCTATCAGTGGACTGAATGTCTGAGGGGCGGTTCCCTTTCGTTACCTTGCAGCTGTGTGTTGCCTTTACCATTGGCTGTCTGCCCTTTAAGTACTGAGCCAGTCGTCCCACAAACTGGTTGAGCATAAACTCTTGTTTGTGTACTCGTGCTTGCTGTTCGTACTGTGCCTTGCCTGACGTTTCGTTGTGATCCCTGCTCGTACCTGGACTTCTCTTCTGTGCCCCTGGACCTCGGCTTGCTTCTGAACACCCACTCTCTCCACGACTACGGATTACGACTACTCTCATCTCTCCAACCGTTGACTACGGCAAGTACCACGACTTACCCGAACTCTCCTACCCTGACCTGGCTACACGACCCAGAATCTGAAATCCAGACCTGGTCTCACGGTTGTAGGGCGGTGGTTATATACATCCCCACCTCAGCCTCGCGGTGTAGCACGTTTGTGGTGAGCACACATTACACCTTCTTACATACCCTCTGCTGTACTATGTTCAGCATGGAGGAAGCAGGAGCAACCAATCAGAGAGTGAGAATTCCCTCCCACTAGCCAATAGGAATAGGGGCTTGTGCTTTGGCTGACGTCAGAGGAGGGGGCATGCCAAACCAGCTCAGGATGCCCCATGGGCGGGACATATGAATGGACCAATGGGAAACGCATCGACATTCTGCTGCTTCCCCCAGTCAACCCGTTGCCACCTACTGGGCAGGCTCCGCTGAGTCTGGCAGACCGGAGTGTCCTCCCACGCAGCGGGTCTCTGTTACCCGGAGCCAGTACTCTGCCCTGCCCCGGCCACTTAACACCCCGACACCTCTCAACATCCCGTCTCCTCTTTGAACTCAGATATGGATGCCCAGGCTGTCTGAATAGACATTTATAGTAAATGCAAAACTATAATTAAACATACTTTAATACATATGATAACTTGGGGAGACCCATAGTCGTAAGGGAAATAGGACTGGGATATCTTGAAAACCAGGAGTCAGGGGGACATTGGGCATCCCCGGTGTAATTCAGCCCGCGTACCGACAAATCATGCCTGCACGCCGTAGAGAATATGGGGACTACCGGTAATTTTGGCCCCCAAACTCCTGCAAACAAAACAATTGCATTTGTACCCAAATATCCCACATAAAACTTACACATAGAAAGTTTCATGAGTATAGGGCAATGGGAACATGAAAAGTGGAAAAGCAGGGGTACTTTAACTTTTACATGTGATAATACATGGCCCCTGGCTTATTTTGCTATGTAGCTGCCAGGGACCCACGGTTCCCAGGGGTAACCAGATAGGCGTAACCTTTATTGTATAGCCTGGTTACCCCCTTACCGTCACAGAGTTATTAAGTCTAAAACTTTATAATTCTACTTAAATAGTTATAGAAACTTTGTGAGGTCAAAATAGCAGTCACTCATCATCAATATATATGGCAGATATTACTATTAAAAAAAACACATTAATGGGTGTTAACTTAATGTACCACATATTAAGGTTACAGAGTTCCACATACATGAAGAACTTCCCAAGGGATATCTGCACACTAATAATCTAGTAATTAGTTTAGCACTAATGGGGAAGCCATGATCATGGGAAATTCCAATGAGCACAAAATGTCATTTATCCGACAAAACTTTGACACAATATTATTAAAATGACTCACATTATTTGATTTGAAACAGTTGTGTGCATTTAATTAATTATGAACAGCATTTGGGGAAGTGGCATAAAATAATTGGTATTGTTTTGAGCAAGTAGAACTGCACCTTTAACAGAAAAATGCCCTGAAGGAATACTGCACAAATATGACACTAGCTAAAATGTAATTTGCTGCTTTCTTTCCTGTCTACGTGAATTCAAGCGTGAGCAACTGAATGAAGAATTATTATTTTGAGTTGCTGAGAATAAATGTAACGTCACCTTTTTTGAATGAACAGGGCTAAGTGATGCATTCATTGAGTTTCAAAGCATGTGTAACTGCACAGTATGGTAAATTGTTGCACCTTTATATCACTTTTCCAGTTGAACAGACTACTCTCGAAGTAACCACTGTCACTGTACTGAACGGAAAAGAATGCACTCTATCTGACATTAATGCATCCAGTATTTCTATCCCTTAAAGGGACTGCTATCACAAGTCTAAAAATGCATTGTTTCATGTCTGGGACAAATGATCTTCCACGGAAACCATGCAGAACATCCGGGCTATCTAATAAATCTGTTTCCAAGTCTTATGGATCAGCTAGAGGCTGCTTGCCATATTTAATGCATGAATAAAGCCAGTAGTGACTTAAAGACAGGCTTCAAACCCAATAAAGAAAAACTGTTATTCGAATCTCCATGTCAGGCAGCCTTATTTGGCCCAAGGCAAGCTACCAATTCCAAATATATCTAAAATCGGACTCTGACGTCTATCATTGACATTGTATTATAATTACTGTGTAATGTTTTCTATTACTAGGATAGAACGTTTTCATTCTAAAGTAGTAACCTGGAGAATGGTCACATAAGTGCACCAATTACCCTTTGACAGAGATTTTACATACACATAACCAAATTTGTGCATGACATTACTCACATTCTGATTTTCCCACAAATTGAAACCTTATCTTCCTTAACGAAGGCAGTATACTAGGTAATTAAATTAAATTCACCATCCATACTATAGAAGGGGGGATTTCCCCAATATGTATACATGACGTGTGGCGTCTAGGGTTTAGGGAAAATCTATCTATAGTTATACTGTACCCCTCTCACTACATTGTCATATAGGACTTTTTCAGTCCCACCCAAAGGTGTAGGAGAGTTCACCTCACATGGGCCCATACGGCACATGCCTACAAATGAGGACTACTGTAAAATTTTGAGTTACTGAGAATAGTCCTCCCCAATTAGCTTCCAAGCGTGATGTTTTCCCAAAATTTGTAACTATCACTGTAATTCCTGGACTTACACTCTCTAGAGGGGCATCTGTCCTATCCTTCAAGGGTCGGTAACAGCCGGTGCTTCAAGGGTTAATTGTATCCTTATGACTTTTTAAAACACTCCGCAAGACAACTCCAATGAGTAATAGAGTTTATGATCCGTTTATTCATTAAATACATTTTTCTGTGTTGGCCTCCTCCTAGTTTTTGGCAGTGCTCTGCCTTTATTCCAATTTTTGCTTGCCTATCCTTCAGAGGGAACATATCCCTTTGGCAAACTGAAGATAGTTTGTCACTTGTTCCTGTAATTGAGACAGGAAAATATTGACCCTTATGTTATCTTGCAGAGTGGTGGGCAGCTGAGGGTCAGAGGGAAAATGCAATGACTTATCCCTTCCTGTCATAGGCTGGTAAGGGATTCATCTTGTGGCTTTACTTTGAGGTTCTCTAATGGCCATAATAATGCTAGGTAAGTATGGTGTAATGAGAATTAAACTTCTTGTGTTTCTGATGGCCAAGGTGCATGATGGGTTAACTTCTGTCTCTTACAGACATACTTAAATGTAGTAATTTTGCTGTGAACAGGATACTGATGGAAAATAACAGTTAGAATAATTGTTATGAGAAAGTGTGAGATATAGCTGGACTCTCTTGCCTCCCTAACTGGGATGTTGGCTGAATGCCTGGATGTGTTCTCTGATACATTTGTACAGCATAGAAATGTGCCAGACTCTCAACTGTGGCAAAGCTAATGGTATACTCAGGACTGCGCGCAGTACAAATTGATCAGAGAACAGCAACTATTGACCAGGCAGTTCATCTTAACCGATGATGGGAGTCCCCTGGTTGTTGATGACATCATGAGCGGTATCCTGAGTGCCATAGATTGCTGAAATATATCCGAAGCCAAGTACCCAATAAATTATATTTTCTCATAACAACTGGTGTTGGTGTTATTCATGTGTGCACTCGTGGCTGAGATCGGAATTCCGAATCAATCTCTTGAACAATTAATTGTCTTGTCAGAACAGTATGGCAACCAGTGTTTGCCAGATTTGATTAAAAACTGACTCAATTTCTTTTTGTGGGTGCAATTAATTTGCTCTCCCTAGGGGACTGTTTTTTTTATTTTTTTATTATTACTGCTGCGGCCAGCTTCAATCTAACAAATGCCCGTAAATTTCCGGGGCTTTTTTTGGCTGGTGCCGAACTTGGCCGCGCTCAGCCGCATCTTCCCCTCCCCTCGCGACCCCATGGCTGCTTGGCTGCTCCGCCTCTGCTTCGGCAGCTTCGCGCGTCTTCCCCTCCCCTCGCGACCCCCTGGCTGCCTCTGCTCCGCCTCTTCCTGCCTCTTCCCGCATCTTCCCTCCATTCCCCTGTCCCCTGTTCCCCTTACCTAGGGATGCCGGCGGAACGTGTGACCGGCGCCACAGTGACGCGCGTCACGCGTCACCAGCCACATGTCACCAGCCGCGTCTGCCCGGAGTCTGCCCGCACATTGCGGTGGCGGCCGCAGAAGACTCAGATCGGCCGCCACTGTATTACATGAAACCTTTGCTTGATCCCCAACATAGAACACAAGGCTCATATTATTATGGAGGTTAAGTGAGTTCCTCTGTCACTTTCTATCCCCTCATCGCTGCAAAACATGAGTAAAATCAATGCAAAACAATTGCACCAGATTCATCCAAGCAAACAATGAAATTGCTTTCTATTAGACATATTTTTCTTTAATAAAAACAGTGCTGTTTTTTGTACTGATTTTCCCCAGTTTTCACAACTGCAACCTTCTCTTGGTTGGGATTCCCCTTGTCCGCCTGTCCCAACTTTAATCCATCACAAATGCTGTTGCCAGACTCATCCCTCAATCACCACTTCACTTCTGCTGCTCCGCTATGCAAATCCCTACACTGGCATTCCATATCCCCTGAAATCAAATGTAAACCCTATAGTAGGTCTGACTTATAGTACAAAGCTCTCAACTATGTTGCCCCCCACTTACATCTCAGCCCTCGTCCCCAAATATACCCCTGCTGCACAAGACATCCGCCTCTCCTCCTGCCTACAACACTTACCCTGTGCGACCCCTACTCTCCGGAATTTCCTACCACATACCTTATCCCCTCTAGATTGTAACCTCTCAGGAGCAGAGACCTCATTACCTGCTGTATCAGTTGCGGCGGCTATCTTTAGGTTGGGAATGGACACAGGGACACTGTATTGCGGCAGCAATGTTGGGAATGGTGCCACAAGGAGGGCTGTGGTGACCATGTTGCTTATGGGTGGCTGGAAGGAAGCAGGAGGAGACAGGTTTTCCTCAATGGGACTGAAGGTGACTTGACCAGTCCTGTCTGAGGCAGCAACGGAAGAAGTGGTGTCCAGGGACCTAGTAAGCCCCTGGACTAGACCAGATTTGCCCGCAGGCCCCAGTTGGCTTTCCCTGCACAGAAGATGGGTGTTGTAGGGTTGGCCATAGTTTAGTGATCCCCATTAGTGTTAGGCTGCAGCTCGAGCAGGATGTCCGACTGCATGGAGTTCCTCTGGACGGAGACCCCACCACGTGTGCAGGCCTAAAGGACGGACATCATCCGTACCCTAAGCTGTGAAACTTCATTGGGGGTAGCGCTGCCCTCACACTTCGGGGTGGGATTTGTCCTGCGGACATCAGGGTTCCAGCTTCTCAGGGAACCCTCAGTACTTTGGGGTACAACCATCATTGTTGTTACAGTATTGTATTGTGTGTACTGTATTATTTGCCATACTTTGGGACCACAGTATAGATGACTGGTGTGATATTGTTTATTGAGACAAAAGAGAAAAAGGGGGAGCACAGGTTGAGGTATATTAAATGGTAACAAATTATTCAGCTCGGGAGTGTAAGTTCCCGGGCTAACAAACGTGGGGACAATAAAGTGTGTGATAACGTAAACACTTACACGGCCTTGTGTAAATGCCGTCACATCAAGGTTTCTTTTCTTTCTTTCTTCTGGGGTCTCCTGGTGCGAAGTTTCTTTTCTTCGGGTCTTGATGATGGATTCTTCAGATGTCTGGCTACCGTTAAATCCGAAGTTCCCCTCCAAATAAATGGACAACACAGAATGTTTAGGGACAATACAGTTCAAATGAACAATGGTTAAATACAAATGGTAAGGGGAGTATATATAGAAAGCAGAAAAAATGCTGCAAACACTCACACGGGCAGATGTGAGTGCAATCTTGAGGGAGGTATCTCTATCCTCTCCGCATCCAAAAAATATATAAATACAAGGGATACTCCTATTAAAATGAAGGAGATAAAGGTTAGGTGAATAAGGGGATGAAATTACAATACTCACACGGCCACGTGTGAGCTCACACGTAGAATGGTATCTTTTCTTTCAATCCCCAAAGTGAAGTAGAATAGTTCCTCCGTGTGCTTGCACCAAGTCACAAAAGCACTTGGAGGGGATTTTAATTTACAGCCCCTTTGGTGTTAGACCCAAGGGCTTTTTTCCGTTTTTTATGTTTTTTTTAATAAAGCCTATACGTGGTTTGAACTCCGTTTCCAAGTGCTTTTACATGACGTCATTTAAAGGGAATGATGCCAGCCAATCAGAATGGCTGTGCTTCATTTGCCTTTAAGATGAGGTCACGAAATCCAAGATGGCCGGCGTCACATGGTATTTCAGCCAATCGGTTCCCAAAATCTGATTGGCTGAAATACCATGTGACTCCGGCTTCGTGACGTCATCTTAAAGGCAAATGAAGCACAGCCATTCTGATTGGCTGGCATCATTCCCTTTAAGTGACGTCATATGAAATTAAAAAAAATTAAGTCGGAACATGGTTTGAACAGCCAATCAGGTGGCTGTTAACCATTTTGAGGCTAAATGTGACGTCACTAGCCATATTTAAGGCCGTGACGCCTCATTTGAGCCCAAGAAGCCGACGAGACAGCATCGGCTGGGATTTAACATGGGGTATTTTGGATTGACAGATGAAGAAAGAAGATAAAGAAGAACAAGAAATGGTTACAGATGAAGATAGAAAAAGGTGATTAAAGAAAGAAAAAAGAAGATTGGGGTACCTGATCCGGATCTTCATGGCGGATGGCATCGGATGCTGTTGGAGGCCTTCAAGGTACGTGAGCTTCCTGTTACCCTGGGAGTCGGAGGGCCACCGCTTCTAATGGTAAGTAAGATATTCAATGTTTATAAATGTCTTTTTTTTACAAGTTTGTTCATTGGATGTGATTGTTGATTTTTTGGGGGAGGCACATTGACTGATAATATATTAATCTGTACCACTTTAGGGTACAGATTAATACATTATTATTACAATATTTGGGGGGCATTTCTGACTTGGTATTGCTGTTGGTTTTTTTAATGTCAGTTTCTTATGTGGATGTAATTGTTTGTATTTTTCCTGCTTAATGTAATAAAATGTTTGCGATTGGTGTTCGTTTGTAGTTAATGTTGTATTATGTTGGCTAATGCGTTTTATGGTTCTTTCAGAGATTGTTTGAATGTATTTCTTTGTCTTTTAATGTTTACATTCATTAATGTTGTTGTAATTAATTGGTTTGATTGGTTAGTGTTACTATTCATTTTGAGTTGGTTTAGGAATTAATTGGTTTCATTGGTTAATGGTTTCATTAATTCATTGTTGATGTTGTTACTGCTTGTATTCATTGGATTAGCTGGCTGCTGTTTTTATTGACTTTATTTAGGAATGCTAATGCAGTGTTTAATCATGGGCAAATAATCTATTATCCATATCTGGATAATAGTTATTTTGCACATTATTGTACTGTATGTGTTAGGGAGGCGGGCGGGAGGGGTGTCGTGTATTGATGTTTGTTAATTCTTAATTAAATATACATTTTAATTATAGTGTAGATGTGCAGCGGGTCTCCTGAGCTGACCCGCGTTGGTTTCAGGTCCGAGGACCCCTTACTTCAGGAGATACAGGCCCCATTATGGGGTGCTGGTATCCCCTGCACTTTCAAGCGTCCGCGTCACGTGACCAGGACATTGAAATTCTGCAGGGGATACCGGCACCCCATAACGGGGCCCGTATCTCCTAAAGTAGGGGGTTCTCGGACCTGAAACCAATGCGGTTCATCTCGGGAGACCCCCTGCTCATGTACACTATAATGAAAATGTATTTATTTATTGTACGATCGCCTGTAACAGCCTTGCATGGAGATGGCAAATCTCCATGCAAATGTTACAAGCGGCTTTTTTTTCAATCAGTTATCGTACGGGAACTTTAAGTGCGATAGCAGGGGGGAAATGCATTGCACCCACGATAAGCCAGTTTTGGGCACGTCCGATAAAAAATGGGCTGAGGGCCTTAGTGAATCGCGCCGCTGGCTTCATTTTTTATCGGATGTGCTAATTTTTTTCAGCCCGGCGCGAAAGTTCGGAGCTTAGTGCATAGTCCCCCAAGTCACATTCAAAGGCAAATAACAAAAAACGAGAGGATTTTAAGACTCCCAGCAAGTCAATTCTTAAACACTGACAGATGGAAGCTTCTAGCTTCGAATCAGACTTTTCTGATAATAATAGTCGTTCCCAAGGTGTTTCTTTCTGTGATAATGAAGAAAATTGGAGAGAAAGATATATCTCCCCTGAACAAATCCCTTCCCAGAATCCCTCTGCGGGGCCATCTAGGAATGAAGATCGGCCATCATACTCTTTATTTCAACGTGAGTCAGAAAATGAGCGAGGACCAGGAGATAATCAAAGAAGAGGGGGAGCCAGAGGCTCAAGCAAAAGGAAGAAATACTCCTAGGGGAACAAGTGGACAATGTCATTAATATTTCCAACAAGCATTAACGATGGATCAACTAACTATTCTCAACAATGGTCTTAGCTTTGCTCCCCATCAAGATTTTAATCTTTTTGAAACTATAATTGACCTTCAAAAATGTATTAATAAACGGTCTCTTTTAGGCTGCGTCCAGGGTTGCAGCAGCCGTGCGGAGACGCGCTGAGGGAAAACGGGTGCTTTCCCTGGCCTTGGTTAGCGCACCATCCGGGGGTGTGTTGGGGGGTGGGCCAGTGAAGTCACGGAGCTGGTTCGCCCTCATTGGGCGAACCGCTCACATGATCGGCCCTGCGCTCCCGTGAGCGCTTGAAACGAAAAAAAATTCTAAGACCTACGCTTCCACACGCTTGCGGAAGCGTGCGTGAGCCCCTGCTAAAGCCGCTCTCATTGCGGCTGCAGGGGCTCACTGGTAAGCGTAAGCGTGCCTCAGCACGGGTCAGCGCCTAAGCGCTGTCCATGCCCGAGGCCTAAGAAATATTTTTGTGGGCATGCTATATCTTAGGTTCCGCTGTATTCCACATCTAGGGTCTTTCCTTTTGATTCGGTTGTTGGGGTGGAACCGGATCCTGTTGTGGATTTATCCACATTCAAAGATCAATGTGCATTGTCTGACGTTGATGATTTGTATGCTGAACAATTTCAGGAGATAGATCCAGAGATCCCTTCTTCTTTCAGTTTCTTTGGTCAGTTACATTCAGGACTTAAAAGTGATGTCAACTCCTATAGACTAATACAGGGGTCTCCAAACCTGTCCTCAAGAGCTGCACACAAACCAGCTTTTATGGATATCCCTGTTTTAGCACAGGTGGCTCAATCAGTGCCTCAGTGCCTGACTGGGCCACTGATTGAGCCACCTGTGCTGAAACAGGGATATCCATAAAAGCTGGTCTGTGTGCAGCTCTTGAGGATAAGTTTGGAGACCCCTGGACTAATACCTCAAAATCCCACTTCAAGTTTTTCACTTGCTTTAAAGGAATTACTTGATATGGGTAAGATTCTTCTTGTTCTGAATCCCAAGAGTATGATTATTTGTTTAATCCTTCACCTATTGTGCCCATTTTCATCAACTCCCAAAGATCCACAAGTCACTGGTCCGCCCTCTGGGGCTGCCCATTGTGGCTAGTATTGGATCTTTGGGAGATGGGTTGTCGCGCTATGTTGATGGCTTTCTGCAGCCATTAGTTAAAAATTAACCGTCCTTTTTGAGAGACTCTTTGGATCTGTTATCTGCCATCAAAACTGTTACGTGGCATATAAACTATATGATGGGTCACGATGGATGTGATGTCTCTATACTTCATTATTGATCATGACTAGGGTATCAAAGCAAGCCAATTATTTCTTCAGTCTTCCTCACTTTCTATTTCACTTCGCACTTTGCTTTTGGATTCTTTCACCTTTCTTCTCACGCACAATTATTTTTCTTTCGATTCACAATTCTATTACAAACACGGGGCACTGCTATGGGCACTTCTTTTGCCCCTTCTTATGCTAATTCGTTTATGGGTCTTTGGGAATCCAGACACATTTTCGGTGATGTTAATGCTTTGCGGCACCATATCATTTTCTACAAGTGTTATATTAATGACATGATTTGGGAAGGGGATTCACAAGCACTGGACACCTTTATTCAATCACTTAATTCAAATTTATTGAATCTTACATTTACTTATGAACAACACTCTATTCACATTAATTATCTTGATATTTCTTTATTCATTGCTATCACAGGTAGTATACAAACTGATATTTTTCGAAAGCCTAACTCGAGGAATACACTACTTAAGGTTGATAGTAGTTACCCGAGGTCACTCACCCGTGTTATACCAAATGCCCAGTTTCTCCGCCTCAGACAGCTTTGTTCCAGTGAGGAATCTTTTGACCATCAAGCCATTGAGTTGTCAAATAGATTTTCCCTCAATGATACAGAAAATAAGATATCGAGGAGGCTCACATGTACGTTAAATCATTTACACGTGCGGAATTATCTCAGCCACTAAATAAATCTAGGCAAAGATATGATAGTTCTAATATTAGTCAGGACAGTACAGTTGAGTCTTCCCCTTTCTTTGTCACTCAGTATAGCAGACAGGCAGATCAGATCCACTCTATCATTCATAAACATTGAGGGGTACTCACCTTCGATAAAGATTTGTGTATGTCTATTGAACAAGGTCAAAGAACTACCTTTAGGAAGGCCAAATCTTTTTTTATTCAATTTGGGATACTTTAATGTTTCTTTTTAGTGACATTTGATGAATTGTTTTGTATCCTTTAAGTTGCATACTTTCTCTTATACTGTAGCATCATATATATCTATATATACGGGAAGATACCGTTTTTAGAAGCATTTGACTGCATCTGGAGCTGGTGAGCACACTATACGGTCAGGAGGCAAGGGAGAGGAGTTACATGCCCAGATTGGGAGGATAGGAGACCGGCAGGAGAAGAGAGCGTGACGCCACGTCCAGGAAGCTCTACACAGCATCTGCCACACGTGGGGAAGCCGGAGAGAGAGCTACGGCCGCCATCTTGGATTCGTAAAAGTGATTCCAGTCCTGCTGCCTTTTATTGTCCATAATTCTGTGAGTAGGGTAACGATTTTACCCCCCCCCCCCCCGGATTGGTGTGTGATAGCCACATCCAGAGTCCAACATTAGTTGATAATAAATAGCTTTTTTATTATTTTTAGTCTGGCCTGTTGTTGTTGTTAGTCTGTCTTGTATGTTTCATGTTGTTAGTGTTATATGTTTTTATGTCCCTATGTATTGGCATACTGCACTATAATTATTTCTTTTTATTTTTCATATATCACGTCACGTCCTGGAGAGAGTTTGCATTTGCCCACCCACCTGTATCATCCAAGGACTTTAATTTGGACTATTCACCATATGGTTTGATTCATTTTTATTGTTTGGCGCCGACATTGTCTTTTTTCCTTTTCACTTGTGTTACTGACTGTACAGTCAGTTGTTGTCTGGCTGCCATTTTTTATTAATTGTCCCAATAGGGGCTTATGTTCTTTAGCGCTGTTTTGCACCGTCTTTTTTGCTATTAGATCAACAAGACATTCATTCCTAAGAGGCCTTTGGCTGGGTACACAATTAAATTATACATTTATTTTTCACATATGTATTTAAATGGTTGCACGACATTATTATATATTTAATTAGTACACATAGATTTACATAGTAAATCATTTTCACTTCCCTTACATTCACTTTATACTAAATATAGGTCAAATTAAATCACTTTTTAATTATTTTCACAAACACATACACAATTCACAGGATTAAAAAATATGTTATTTAAATATATTTTTTATATAGATAAATCAAAAATACACAATTTATAATCAATAATATCACATAATTTAATTTATTTCATTTTAACTCACAAACAAAGATCACTAAATTAATATTGATTTATGATATCTGGATTGTCTGGTTTTGTGACTTGTCCTCTTTCTTTCTTTGACGATCCCTCCAACGAATTTATAAATTTCTGATATTCAAACGATGGAATTTCTATACTATACCATCTATTCGTTGGGTTTAATTTCTATTGGTTTCTATATGTCTTCACTTGGTACAACCTGTAGATTATAAAATCACTGGAAAACCACACTATTTTTTATAACCATGGTGTGGTTGACTAATGGTCTATATAAATTACATCAAGTCTTATCTATTGATATTGTTTGAGATAAGTCTTGTGGTATGGTCCATCTTATGTCTCTACGATCGTAGATATATAAAAAAAATCATTTATGATTATTTTAGTATTTTCAGTATAAGTTTTGAGTTAGGGTCTTTTTGTTATATTTCTTTATTAATATATTAGATTTAATATTTCTTTCATTTTTTTTTAATATTGTATTATCTGTTTGACATATGCCACCAGTGTTTTTTAGGTTTAAATTCGTGTTTATCATTGTTTAATGTATATATTTTTATCAGTTATATTTTTAATTATATTTGTGGTTCTATTGAGGTTGAATTGATTACTTACATTTGTATGTTTTTTATTTATATTTTAATGGAGTCTATTGATAATTTATGTTCATCTGTATATCTTTTTTCATTTCTTTTAGTAATTGAATATTGATTATTGCGGAATTGGTTTCATAAATAAATTCTATGAATGAATTACCCATTTAGAACAATAATAAATATAACCTTCATTTTTCATAATTATTCATTGCTAACATTATTTATATGCTTAAACCATCACATCTATACTATCCTATAAAGCAGGGGTGGGGAACCTTTTTTCTGCCAAGGGCCATTTTGATATTTATAAAATCTTTCGAGGGCCATCCAAAATGATCAACTTAAAAATTAGCCTGCTGTATTGGTGAAACATTTAATGAACTCACCACTAATGTGATGGCTGGAACTGCTTCTCTTTGGGTGACTGACTGACTGTGGGTTGGTGTCTGTGCACAAGCAAATGCAAATGCACACGCGCACACACACACAGAAATCGGGCAGGGGGTAGGGAAATCAGACTCTCAGACCCACTCTCTCTCTCAGACTCTCAGACCCACTCTCTCTCTCAGACCCACTCTCTCTCTCAGACTCTCAGACCCACTCTCTCTCTCAGACCCACTCTCTCTCTCAGACCCACTCTCTCTCTCAGGCTCTCAGACCCACTCTCTCTAAGACCCACTCTCTCTCAGACCCACTCTCTCTCAGACCCACTCGCAGACTCTCAGACCCACTCGCAGACTCTCAGACCCACTCGCAGACTCTCAGACCCACTCGCAGACTCTCAGACCCACTCGCACACTCTCAGACCCACTCGCACACTCTCAGACCCACTCGCACACTCTCAGACCCACTCGCACACTCTCAGACCCACTCGCACACTCTCAGACCCACTCGCACACTCTCAGACTCACTCGCACACTCTCAGACCCACTCGCACACTCTCAGACCCACTCTCTCTCAGACTGTCAGACCCACTCTCAGACTGTCAGACCCACTCTCAGACTGTCAGACCCACTCTCAGACTGTCAGACCCACTCTCAGACTGTCAGACCCACTCTCAGACTGTCAGACCCACTCTCAGACTGTCAGACCCACTCTCAGACTGTCAGACCCACTCTCAGACTGTCAGACCCACTCTCAGACTGTCAGACCCACTCTCAGACTGTCAGACCCACTCTGTCAGACCCAGTCTGACTGTCAGACCCTCTCTCTCTGACACACACTCTCTCTATCTCTCTCTCAGACACTCTCTCTCTCAGACACTCTCTCTCTCTCATACACACACACACTCTCTCTCTCAGACACACACTATCCCTCTCAGACACACACTATCCCTCTCAGACACACACTCTCTCTCTCAGACACACACTCTCCCTCTCTCTCAGACACACACTCTCCCTCTCTCTCAGACACACACTCTCCCTCTCTCTCTCAGACACACACTCTCCCTCTCTCTCTCAGACACACACTCTCCCTCTCAGACACACTCTCCCTCTCTCTCTCAGACACACTCTCCCTCTCTCTCTGACACACTCTCCCTCTCTCTCTGACACACTCTCCCTCTCTCTCAGACACACTCTCCCTCTCTCTCAGACACACTCTCCCTCTCTCTCTCAGACACACACTCTCCCTCTCTCTCTCAGACACACACTCTCCCTCTGTCTCTCAGACAACACTCTCCCTCTCTCTCAGACACACTCTCCCTCTGTCTCTCAGACACACACTCTCCCTCTCTCTCTCAGACAACACTCTCCCTCTGTCTCTCAGACACACACTCTCCCTCTCTCTCTGACACACACTCTCCCTCTCTCTCTCTCTGACACACACTCTCCCTCTCTCTCTCAGACACACACTCTCCCTCTCTCTCTCAGACACACACTCTCCCTCTCTCTCTCAGACACACACTCTCCCTCTCTCTCTCAGACACACACTCTCCCTCTCTCTCTCAGACACACACTCTCCCTCTCTCTCTCAGACACACACTCTCCCTCTCTCTCTCAGACACACACTCTCCCTCTCTCTCTGACACACACTCTCCCTCTCTCTCTCAGTCACACACTCTCCCTCTCTCTCTGACACACTCTCCCTCTCTCTCTCAGACACACACTCTCCCTCTCTCTCTCAGACACACACTCTCCCTCTCTCTCTCTCAGACACACACTCTCCCTCTCTCTCTCTGACACACACTCTCCCTCTCTCTCTCAGACACACACTCTCCCTCTCTCTCTCAGACACACACTCTCCCTCTCTCTCTGACACACACTCTCCCTCTCAGACACACACTCTCCCTCTCTCTCTCAGACACACACTTTCCCTCTCTCTCTCAGACACACACTCTCTCTCTCAGACACACTCTCCCTCTCTGACACACACTCTCCCTCTCTGACACACACTCTCCCTCTCTGACACACGCTCTCCCTCTCTGACACACGCTCTGCCTCTCTCTCTCTCAGACACACACACTCGCTCAGACACACACACACACTCGCTCAGACACACACACACACTCGCTCAGACACACACACACACACTCGCTCAGACACACACACACTCGCTCAGACACACACACCCGCTCAGTCACACACACACACCCGCTCAGACACACACACACACTCACTCAGACACACACACACACTCGCTCAGACACACACACACACACTCGCTCAGACACACTCTCTCAGACGCACACACACTCTCTCTGACACACACAGGGGGAGGGAATTCTGATTGGGGGGGATCGACACTCTCCCTCTCTGACACACACTCTCCCTCTCTGACACACGCTCTCCCTCTCTGACACGCTCTGCCTCTCTCTCTCTCAGACACACACACTCGCTCAGACACACACACACACTCGCTCAGACACACACACACACTCGCTCAGACACACACACACACACACACTCGCTCAGACACACACACTCGCTCAGACACACACACCCGCTCAGACACACACACACACCCGCTCAGACACACACACACACACACTCGCTCAGACACACACACACACACTCGCTCAGACACACTCTCTCAGACGCACACACACTCTCTCTGACACACACAGGGGGAGGGAATTCTGATTGGGGGGGATCGGAGCAGGTGCCCTCCGCAACTGCTTCTCGGTGTGGGGAGAAGGAGGACCGTGTAAGTGTGCAAGGGGGGGGGAATCTGAGCAGGGGGGTTTGGAGCAGGTGCCCTCCTCCGCAACTGCTACCCGGTGTGGGGAGCAGGGCCGTGTAAGTGCACGGGGGGAGGGGCGGAGCAGGGGGAGATCGGAGCAGGTACCCTCCACAACTGCTGCCCGGTGTGGGGAGGAGGAGAGGCGGTAGTGAGGTGTCTCTCCCACCGCAGACTCGTTCTTCTATCCCCCAAGCCTCTTATACCCCCTCCCCCCCTCATCCCCCACTCCTCTTATACCCCTTCCCCCCCCCCCATCCCCCACTCCTCTTATACCCTCTCCCCCCTGGAGCGCTGCGTATCCGCGCCGCCCTGGTGATACTCAGGTCCTTAATCACCTCAGGCGGCTGCTGCCACACACAGACAGTGACACACAAACACAGTGACCGTGACACAGACAGTGACTCACACACACACAGTGAGAGTGACACACACAGTGAGAGTGACACACACACACACAGTGAGAGTGACACACACACACAGTGAGTGACACACACACACAGTGAGTGACACACACACACAGTGAGAGTGACACACACACACAGTGAGAGTGACACACACACACAGTGAGAGTGACGCACACACACACACACAGTGAGAGTGACACACACACACACACAGTGAGAGTGACACACACACAGTGAGAGTGACACACACACAGTGAGAGTGACACACACACAGTGAGAGTGACACACACACAGTGAGAGTGACACACACACACAGTGAGAGTGACACACACACACAGTGAGAGTGACACACACACAGTGAGAGTGACACACACACACAGTGAGAGTGACACACACACACACACAGTGAGAGTGACACACACACATACACAGTGTGAGTGACACACACACATACACAGTGTGAGTGACACACACACACACACACACACACACACACACACACACACAGTGAGAGTGACACACAACACACACACATAGTGAGAGTGACACACACACACACACAGTGCGAGTGACACACACACACAGTGCGAGTGACACACACACACACAGTGCGAGTGACACACACAGTGCGAGTGACACACACACACACACAGTGAGAGTGACACACACACACACAGTGAGAGTGACACACACACACACACAGTGAGAGTGATAGACACACACACACACACACAGTGAGAGTGACACACACACACACAGTGACAGTGACACACACAGTGAGAGTGACACACAGTGACAGTGACACACACACAGTGACACTGACACACACACACACACACACACACACACACACACACACACAGTGACATTGACACACACACACAGTGACAGATACACACACAGTGACACACACACACAACAATAAGCCCACCTCTGTAAACACACACAATAATAAGGCCTCTCCCGCGTTGGGGTGGGTAAGGTGTCTGGGAGGGGGTATGTGGGTTACCTGGGGCCCGGGGATGGGCTGCTGGAGCAGCATGGCCAGTGCAGCTGAGACTGGCAGGCCCGCAGAGCCTCAAGGGAGGGACAGGGGGGCGGAGCCTAAGGAGCCCGGCATTACTGTAGGAGAGAAGGGAGGGGGGCAGTGCTGTAGGAAGAGGCGGGCCAAAAAAAAAATCTTCGCAGAGTGACAGCACGGGCAGCCAATCAGGAGAGGGTGAGTTTAAATTTTTTTTTTTTTTTTTTAACCATTTTTGCTGGCTTCCCGGGTTCCGGACCAAATGACTTCCCGCGGGCCGGACATTCCCCACCCCTGCTATAAAGCCTATCCTATAATGATACAATAAATGATATTTCAACATTCAATTATTTTATTAGTAAAGATACAATGTTTATTGGATAAATAAGAATTGTTTGTAAAAGTAAAATACATATATTTAAAACCAAAAAAACATTTATTGATCATTGACACTTTATTAGCAACTTCTGACGTCTCTATTATTGTATGAAATCTAGATAATGCAACTAAAATATATTGCTATATATTCATGTAACTGTAATTAGCTATTAATTCACAATCATTAGAAGTTGACATTTAAATACAAACCCAGTAATCTAAAAACAATAGGGCACTGTTTATATAATTACAGTTATATGTATATCAATGTTTAATCAACATGTATCTATATTTCTGATATAATTTCATCTTTCTATGTTATTGTATTATGCATAGTCTATAAGCTGTTATATAATAATTAGTTGATATTACAATCAATCACTGTTAGCACAGATGACCTAACTTATGGTAAAATTGGGCGTATTTTATTCACATGCTGCAATTGGACAGAAACACTCTTAAATAGCAGCCCAATGAGAATACACGTTATCCCCTGATGAAATCCGTTAACTGGAAGAAACGCGTAGGGCACGTGGTTTTGCAGAGCTACGGTGGTGGACTAGCTCGTGCGTCTTCTGCCAGGAAGGGGAGGACATTCCCTGAGCCGCACGCAATATCCAACACAACCTGCCAGGAACCACAGGCTGTTCATCTGAATTGCCGGAGGGACATCTGATCGTGATACATCGGCAGCAGTGAGGTCTGACGTATCAAAGCAAGCGGTCGGCGAGCAGACACATGTTGGCGCATGGGTTTATCCATACAATGCTTATATTGCATTGACAAATTGTGAGTGTGCATTTGTCTTTATCTTTTATTAAAATTTTGTATTGGATTTTACACATGGATCGGGTGCTTTTTTTCTCTTTTTTCTCTACTAGAATTTGCTGGGAGGTTGCTGACCCCAAAGAAGAAGCAGCCCGGACATTTTAATTTCCATACAAAGATCATCTATCATCTATGTGAAGGAACACAAATTTTTATTCTATTTTATACACATAATTTTTTTTATATATTCTTGTTTTTTATAGATTTACAATATATTTTTTTATGTTTTTTCATATATTTTTTTTATGTTTTTTATATCATTAATTTTTTTTTTTTTTACATTTTTACACTCACCATTCTTACAACTACCATCCGAGTTCCCATTTAAATTTTTGTACAATTACATTTTTACAGGTCATCTGTGCTAACTATTTCTGGTGATCTGTGTGTTATCAAGAGTCTGCTGTGGGGCTGATACACATCCAGGCGTTGTCAAACTTTTCATTCAATATATATATATATATATATATATATATATATATATATATATATATATATATATATATATATATATCTTTTTCTTTATCTAATGTCCCTGCTCTGTTTATCAGGATATATATTCTAGTCTTTAGTTATTGGTGTATTTACATGTATTATTAATATTATAATTTATACTATTATATCATTTGTTCTATTATTGATTATTATTATTTTATCCACATTCTGTTATTATTTTTTATATCGTTCTATTTATACTTTTTTTAAGTCTTTTTATTATATTGTGCCAACTTTTTATGTTTTTTTTTTGTACGTTTTCACCCTTCAGTCATGTTGCCTCCTTTCCGTGTTTTCATTCTCACTGATTGTTTGTTTCCCAGGGGTTCTTGTACCTGGGATGCAAGTAGACAGCATTTCCAGAGGGGAAGACCTATAAAGATACTCCGTTTAGACTTAAGAAACCACTCTTTGATGAAGCGCCCCTGGCGAGAAACGCGTTAGAGGCTTCTCTTTTTAATTAGGCTACATGCCTCAATACATTTTTGTTATTTTTGTCTCCAGTTCTCTTTTTTCTGTAGTGCTCCCCATTTCTTTTTTCTTTTTGCTGAGTCCTGTACATAGGTTTATGTGTATAGCTAACAGTACTAAGATGTGTCCTGTCACTGTTTGTTTTCTGTTAGGAATGCGCCCTTTAAGTAAGTGCCAGTAAGTGCTAATAGTACTATTGAAAAGGAGGGCGCTTCCATAGTTCCCAACCTTGTAACTACAGAATATGTTTGGACCGGTCAAACCGGAAGGTCGAAACAGCTGTCTGTTGGTGGGTTTTCTAGCTATGCACCTTAACCCTGGCTGTGCTCAAAGCTGTGACCATGCAGCAAACTTAAGCCTATAGGGAACCATGTTTAAAATGGTTTTTGAAGCAAAAAGTGGCAGTGTGCGCTCATTTGCATGTCATTTCCCAGAATCCCTTGCTGCAGTGGAAGTGCTGTGTGCTGGGTGATAATGGTGAAAGACAGGGTTGCAGACCTGTCTAAGACATGCAAATGAATATACAGGAATATTTACAGTTGCTTTATCCTTTACTGTGGAGGTTTTTTGTCACTTTTTTTACTCACCATAACTTAACTCAGTATATATATATTTTATTTATTTATTTTTAAAGAAGTCAAGCAGATACAGTACTTTTAGCTTATTAAACATACCACTGTCCTTAGTTCCATTTTATCCTTGGAAACACTGCCCCTTTAACCTCTGGTCTAGCTACAGTACCACAGTTCAGTGAATGAATCAGAACAGAACAGTGATATTTACTACATTATACAGCTTCTATTCAATTTGCTATAATAATAGCATGTTCTTGTATAGCGCTGCTAGTTGTACGCAGCGCTTTACAGAGACATTGCTACAGTATGAAGTCTTTCCCCTGCTCAGGAAGATTCAATCCCCTATTCAAATGGTTGGAGCTTAAATCTTCACAAGCAAGGAGAAGACAGTTGCACTACACATGTAATAGGGGCCTATGAGCATTAAATATGGATTTAAAGAGTATGCAAGACATAAACCTTAAGTTCAGTGTAGGCTCTGGAAAATTGTCGAACACTGTTAAGTAAGGATATGCATCAAAACTGACAAAGCAGCGTGCTCCAGGAACAGATAACACGGAGCATTACAATTTACGTCTGGTGGTATAATAGTGCCTGTCATTTTGTAACCTCGCAAAATAAAGAATTTATCTGTGTCAGACTTGGATTACTGGCAACATCATCTCAATTAAGCTTGTTCTCTGTCTCAAATTCAGTGCAATAGAAACAGTTAGTTAAAGGTTGTAGTCACAGTACAAAGGCAGCAAAACAGCTTAGAAAATGTGCAATAGGGCAAAGCTGAGAGACTGAGAGGACTGTGGCTGCAATGCCAGCCCTTCAGCCCTCTCAGTGTTCTATAGACATGCTGTACGTCATCAGGGTTGGCTCTCTTTCTTGGAAGCAATCGCATGAACACTCACGTGATCACTAGTGCTGGCAGGACCCCAGGCACTGAGGGGGTTAATCTCTTTGCTGATGGATTTTCCCGCCACGCAAAGCATTGTGAAGGCAGCTGATGAGGTTAAAGCAACATTTCCACTTGCATAGAGACTTCTGTTTAGTAATCGCTCGGCTTGGTGGAGCGGTAAACTGCAGGGACGTCATCTATTCGGGTTTTGCGCTGAGGACTCACTACTTACTTTTCTCTGGGAAGGATCCAGAGAGGAGACAGTGGAGGACGTTAACCTGTTCTTTTTCTTCTATACCTCGGACATTGACTACTGGAGTCTGCTGTGGGGGTTAAAAACTTACCTGTTATACTGCTGCTGCTGAAGAAAAGATGCTTCCATCCGGATTGGAGGCAGCTGCATTTAAGGAGTCCCCAAGAATCAAGTCATCTGCTGTCCAGTTGTGGTAATATGTACCCTGAACATGCCCTGCTCGATTAACTGTTCAGGGAAAGTAAATGACCCAATTCAAGCTTTTTGTGACTGCTTGCATTTTTATACCTGCCCACTAATCCTAAATCAACGGCGTGATAATCGCCCTGCCCGGGTTTTATTTTCCTGTTTGCCGCTATGTTAGCAACTGTGTTATAAGTTAGAAAGTCCAGAGTGGATGGTTATCATCCAGGTGGGACTATTTATGACTTTTCACGAGTTTAGTAACAGGCTGGTGTGGGTTTGAGATGCACAGAGTGAAGAATGTGAAGGAAAAGGTACAGGAAGATAGCCAAATTGTTTAAGCAGCTTTTGGTAAGGATGTTGAAGATAAATAATGGCAGTTCTCTATCGTACCACTTTTTCAGTTAAAGACAAATGCAAATTTTGGAAGCAATGTTCTTGTTCTTAAAAAAAATAATGAATGTAACAGGGTATGTATATTCTGCCTGTCTTTCCCCCTGTTATCTTGTTATGTAAGTCCTGTTAGCTGCAGGCATTAACAGGCTAAATCTATGGGCTCTTGACCCCCCTCATGCCTCTTTTATGAGTGATAGAGTGAGGTGGTGACTCATGGCCTATGTAAGCCTATCTGGTATAGGTATAGATCATGAGCCTGCACCTTCTTGATCCTACTAGGAGGGTGTGACCAAGTTAGTGAGAGTCCTGCTCTCGAAGAGAGAGGAAGTCCTGTTCCTGCTCTGAAAGAGAGGGTAAGCAGAGAGCTGTCAGTCTCTCCTATGGCAGGATGAGCGTGCTCGCCCTCAGTCTTTGGACTGAGGGAACATCAGACTCAGCCACTGTGTTGCCCTATATTACCAGGGCAAAGCACCACCCAGAGGTATGGAACCTCTGAGACCTTGCATCGCTGTGAGAAGATCTGCAGTGTATGCCACCCAATAAAGATCCTGTTCAGAATATACCCCTGTCTGACTATCAGTCCTTGGGCAGGGGGAGAAAGAGTGCAATAGTGGGGGCTGACTTCTGAACTCTTTGGAGCCCACTACTGCTGGAGGCGCTACGCACCAGTGAGAATAACTTTGAGAGAAGAATCTAAGCCTGTCCTGATCTCCCACCAACGCAGATCAGCTCAGCTCTTCTGAACCTACAGGTATGCCTCAGCACCACAGGGTAGCAAAGGAATGGATCTCCCAGGGAGGGGGCAGAGGGAGAGGGAACTGTTACATGAACATTATGCATTGTTTGATTTTTTTTAAATGTTTAAAATGTTTTGAAGTTATGAATGTTAAAAACAAAAAAAAAATGAGACCTGAGATTAACAATGCTACCACAGTGGTGATGTCATTGATGGTACAGAATGATAGCCCAGAGGGGTCACGGGGAGGGCGTCTTAACTTCCTAGGGCCCTCTCCCCAAGGCTGGGGTTTCTCTGATGTTATAGAGAAAATTAACTTCACCTGTAGAGGTCAAGGCGTTGTAGTGACAGCAGCTTGTTGGCTGCAGTTTGAGCTTTGTGGGCAGAGGGGGTAAAAATACTTGGCCCTTAATGGGCTACTAACATTTATTCCTGATGAGAGCAGACACATACAGTAGCCGTGCGAGGAGAGCAAAAATAAAAAAAGAGATTAAAATGTGTGGGAACCTTGCTAGAAGTCTGGGTATGGAGAAAATGATTGATTGGTCTCGAATTTGGGGTGCATGTGGGAGGTAGCATGGGAACATGGCCTTGAGGAAGCCTTATGTAGTCGCCTCCGAAGGTTTGGCTATGGTTTAAGATACCTGTAATCGCTTCTTGGTTTAAGGAGGGGGGTGGGGGGGAAGAGAGACTAGTGTCTTCAGGGCTGGCAAGGTTCAGGTGTTGTTATATATATATATCATATACCATATACCATATATATACCATATATATATATGGTACTGCTTAAATTGGAAGAGGGCTGGAGGCAGGTATGACAATAAAACTATTTCTTAGGCATATTAGTCAAAAAACATACAAGACAGGGGTCCTCTAACGCATTTCTCTCCACAAAGGAGCTTTTTTGATAATGTTTTTTGGCTAATATAATTAATAAATAGTTTTATTTTTATACCTGCCTCCAGCACTCTTCCAATTTTTGCAGTGCTCCATCTTTCCCCCTTCTACATCGATTTACTTCTTCCAGACGGAGACACGCTTAGACGGAACCGGCGGGAGTAACTTAATGGGACTAAAGCGGCTGTTTTTTTTTTATGTGCAGCTGCGTTCTGCAGCCAGTGTGGTCACGGCGGCTGCTTTACAACACAGAACAGTGGGGAGAGTGTTCGGTCACTCAACGGAGGTCTCTCTGCTACTGCTGCGGCACAGTTTATTCGAGCATTTGCCCGTTCTGTGCCGCAGCAGTAGCCTGGCGCGCGCCCGAGTGTGACGGGCGCGCGCCGAAGCAGCGGAAGAGCGCCCTCCGATCGGGGCGCTCTCCCTACCGCTGCCGGGTCCGCCGGGTCCCCCGGAACCCCCTGCCGCTGTCCCGCGATCGCGGGACACCAGGGCTCCCTCGGGGAGCCCCTGGACACGCGTGCAGGGGGCGCACGCTCCCGATGACGCGTGACCGCGCGTCTATGACGCGTGACCGCGCGTCTATGACGCGCGGCACGCCGAGGGGCGGCCACTAGCAAGCCGGGAGATTTCCCGGCTTGCGGTACCGACCACACTTCAATAAAGTGTGTCGGTAGTGTACACACAGAGAGAACTCAAGGGTTTACTGAACCAGCATTGCATTGGTGAGCACTTGTTACACCTAGTTAGCACCCACTCTTAATGCTCTAAGGAGGTATCACTATACATTAACTAAACACTTAAACATATTATATTAAGAAACAATGAGGCCCCTCCACCTGTCACTCCCAGAGACCTGAGTTCTAGAACCTTCGGTGCAGTCATATATACCCTGCTGGTGACATCCCTGATTGCCAGATATAACGTGGGCGTGGCTTCTTTTCTGCCAAGTCATTCTTTACCATGTGATGGGAGAGAGGCAATACCCTGCGTGAGCCCACACAGTTAACCCATTAGGGCTATTAACCCTTTAACTCAGTAGTAATCCTAAAGAGGTGCTGCATATATTATTATGGTTGTACATACAGTGAGCTGTCCCGGCTGTCATTTTAGTGAGCTGTCCCGGTGCCCCAAAAATTGTGAAAATGTCCCGGTTTAGCTGGAACTGACCCCTAAAGCAGCAGCAAAAACACACCTACGCGTTTTGGGCAGTGTGCCCTTTATGAAGGTGTTGATAACCTTGATAAAGGGCACACGGCCCGAAACGCGTAGGTGTGTTGTTGCTGCTGCTTTAGGGGTCAGTTATGATCCACTTACTGAATAAATAACTTTATTTTATCTGTGAGCCTCCTCTTGCTATTTGGCAGTGCGCTGCCTTTTTTTTCTCCATTTCTTCTATCCCTAATTCCTGGCCTGTTGGTGGCCCTTGAGAACTGGAGTTGCCCCCCCCTGCCTTACTTGAATTATGAAATACACTAAGTTGTTACTTAACATGAAAACATTCAGATTGCAGTCTTTGTTAATTGGGAAGGAATGGAGCCTAGCTTTATATAAGCTATAACGAGAATAACTAATGACTGAATTCAATAACGGACTGATGATTTCTTTCAGGTGATACTGAAATAGATGTTGACTTTATAAACTGCCCGCTTCTTGTTTGCTGGGATTGAGAGAGCAGCCTTCCAACACCTTCCTGAGCAGTATCACTGCGCCATATTGTCCTTCACATCAGCTGAATTTGGCAGGGCTTTGGCAATATGATTTCTGAGCTATTATTTGCGGTAGGATTAAATACAAACCTTGTGAACTCAATATGAAATTAAAATTGGCACATTTGTTTAGACTAAGCATGCGGAACAGTCAAACTTCTTGTGCAGAAAGGAAAAGACTGAAAACAAAAATAGTTTTTATTTAACCATTGGAGTGCCCTTGTCATGTACCAGGTAGATCCTTTTCTAAGGGTATGTCAGGCTGATCTCTCCAATGGAGTGTCCAGCCCAATTGAAAAGGAAGTGGAGTGTTAGGGATTGCTCTACTCTGGTGTGATCGGACCCCCCGCGCTGTAAAGGATAATGATGGTTTGGGCCGAATTAGAATCACAGGAACAAACAGCAGCATTTCATGAACCACTGGGAATACAATTATTCTGTACTACCTCAGAGTAGAATTATTTTTCTTTATTTGCCATCAACCATGTGCACAGGCCTTTACAGAATGAGCACACAGCTACAGTAGTCACCTACAAGGAATAGTATGCATAATATAGATTGGAAGGAATAGGATATATACAAAGTGAACACTGGGAAAATGAACCATTGCCCCACAAATGATTTACAATCAATGTTAGCCAAGCTCAGTACTCCAGGACATGAGGTCAGTTTTTCAACATTTCTCTAAAATGACACTCTGTAACCAATTTAGTTACCTTGAATTATCATTAAGTCAACTTAGAAATCAGAGTTGCATTAATATTTCAACTTGTCACAAGATGAACAGGTTATTTATCAAAGTGATTTTGCTCACTTTTGCTGTAGAGCAAATGCAACACTAGTTTGCACTGCTTGAAAGCACATTGTATTTTATTTATATACTGTAGACCCAGTCAGTGTACACAGCACTTTACAGAGATTATACAAGACTTACCAATGTCACGTGCATATTTCTGATCCCGTATGCTCGGGGAGTCCCAGTAACCGATCCCAGTGGCCGATCAGTATTAACACAGCGGGTGTCCCTGCTCCTGAATGGAACTCTGTAAGAGATGGTGCAGAGGTACATACTGTATAATGGAGACTGATTTGGGTGAAAATTCCATCTTGGCTTTATTGAGCCTGTTCCTTTATCCAGGCCAAACATACAAAACATTAAAGAAATACCTGCTCCACTTTGGAGAATAACTAGTTAATACTGTATATGAATACACGAGAACAGAAAACCTAGTTTATTAGCACTCAGTCACTAGTATGATTTCTGAATTAATTAAAAGGTATTTTTAATGTCCCAAAAACGAATAAAATAATGGGTATTAAAACTGTGAACCACATATGTGTAATAACTAGGATCGTAATAGGAGTACTGTAGGTACTCACGATCATATGTGTTGGAAAACTAGTATATGTCTCCAATTTGTCTATGTAGATAGATTTGCCCTAATATAGGCATAAGGTGTCAGGTCAATAGAACACACACCTCTTAATCCAGCAATATATCTACCTACACATAGTTGCTCTCTAATAGTGAGTTAGGATTGATATGGTAGCATGTTCCTATACCAATGCTGATTCAGGGTCTCTATCACTGCCTGTGATAAAGGATAAGGAGTATTATTTACAGCTGTGTTAGCTTAGTTGACTAATATTATTAACACTGCATCATTACATTGACAGTGTCATGAACACAGTATCAATACATGAACACTGTTGTAAAATAACATTGTCGATTGAAGCACAAATCAAACCTCGTAGCTAGTGAACTTTAAATATCAAGGAGGAACATTGCAGTGTAGTGCATACAGTGTGTCCAACACAGTAGCTGATGAGTTGGTAAACAGCTCAGAAAGAACCACTTAGGCTTTAGATATCAGGAAGGAACATTTCAGTATTGTGCATATGTCCAACATAACAGCTGATAAGCTTGTAAGCAGCACGGAAAGAACCAATTAAGGGCTTAATTGGTGGCACACTCCTACATCAATAGCTAATCTTTATGGTATCTGAGCTGTTGTCTGGTTGGAGAAGTGCTTGTCATGCAAAAGAGAGTGACCTAGTGTGACATAATAGATAGCCGCCCCCCTGCATCTGCACTGATCATATGGTCAAATTGGAGGGGTGCTTGAAACATTGTAGTGAAGAGCCAATTAGATACAGTAACTAATAAACTCCTGCATCTACACTGATTGTAAATCTCATATCAGTGCTGATATCGTCAATGAGGGTATCCCAGCTTTAGACACAATGGATGTTGAGGTCCTGGACAATATGATGGCACTGGTAGCTGAATCAGACAGACAACCAGGGGAGGGACCATATACGGATTTTAGACCTAAATCCAAATTCATCCAATATGGTGACCAATATGCCAACATACAGTACTGTAGACACCTTTGTCAATCTGGTTACACAGGATTTAGAATCCTTACCAAAAGCCAGGATGGTAGACAATATGGATGCCAATGAGAGATTAGCCCTAAAAGAACTAGAGTATAACAAAACAATAGTTATAAAACCCTCCGATAAGGGGGGGGGGGTAAACTGGTGATTATGAAATCAGAAGACTACATCTAAGACAACATCAGGATTCTATCAGATACAGCCTGTTATGAGACCCTAGGGGTAGACCCCACATAGAAGTACAATAAGGAACTTGTGTCTATACTTAACAGGAGGCTCACACAGAAGCTTATCTCAGAGCGAGAATACAACTACATTCTGGTAAGGACCCCCAAGATATCTACCTTTTTATAGTCTACCTAAGATTAATAAAAAGAAATCAGAGTGTAACGGATGTGCTCGCCACAAACCGGAACCGACTGCGGGGCTGAGGTGGGGGATGTGAATACACCGACCTTAGACCACGAAGCCGGTACAGGATTGCGCAGTCCATAGTCAATTGTAGCAGGGTCAGGGTTGGAGACGGTAGAGTAATCCATTGACATGACAGGGTCAGGTTTGGAGATGGTAGTGTAGTCGATATCCAGGCTGGAGTTCGGCAACAAGGAATCAGCTACGCAGCGCTTCAGCGTAGCAGCAGCACTGCGGGAATGGCCTCTGCGCGAGGAGCGAGAGCGGCCCATAACGAAGGCCTTTGCAAGGCAGGAATGCAGCAGGCCTCAGGAATCAGGAAGCTGAAGGTTTGCGCTTGGGATCCAGCGCTTCAGCATAGGAACCAGGACACGGACTCTGCTAGGAGAAATGCAGCTGGCCTCAGGAACCAGACCTCTGCAGGGAGAGAAGGCAGCAGGCCTCAGAGTACAGGAAGCTGAAGAATTGCGCTGGGGATCCAGGGCTTCAGCACAAGAACCAAATCTAGGAGCTAGAAACAATAATACATGAACAGGACGGCCAAACAGGTAGCTTGTGGCAAACACAATTTCATCCTATGAGAAAGGACTATGCTCGGCACTGAAGCAGTGTGAGAGAATAGTATAAGGCGGCCAGCGGGGCATTCCTCCAATGAGAGAGCACCAAGGCAGGACTTCAGTAATTGCCAGCACAGGTGGATGTGAGGGGAGGTTGTCTGGAAACAGCACAGTTCTGTAAGGAAAGGGTTTCCACCAAACCCAGGAACGGATTCCTTACATAGAGGGAATTTCTGTAACAGATGAATGTATCCTTGCAAGCCTAGACGTTAAAGGCTTGTACTCTAGCATTAAACATCAATTAGGACTAGAGGCCATTACTTATTTCATCACTACTAGAGGACAATGGCACAAGGCGCGTAACTCCTTTGTCACAGACCTGTTACAATTTGTGCTCACAATAAACTATTTCTGGTTCAACAATACCATCTACCACCAGATACAGAGTACGGCAATGGGTTCGAAATGGGCCCCTACTTATGCCAACCTGTATCTGGGGTGGTGGAAATTAGAGGTCATTTTTTCAGAAGTCATGGAACCATACACAGCATGCATAGAGATATGGCTTCGCTTCATAGATGACGGTACTCATCATCTGGCGAGGCTCAGAGGACAGTCTGAAAATGTTTGTTGACATCCTGAATACAAACATATTCAACCTATGCCTGACTTTAGAATGCCACCCTGAATCTATATCCTTTCTGGACCTCACAATATCCAAGGGTTAAAATGGTGTACTTAAAACTACCATGTACTGCACCGACACACTTTATTCGAGCAAATACCCGGTATGTACCTGGCAGATACCTGGAATGCGCCACTCCTAACCTCTGACAAGCCCCGTTGCATTTGCCTTCCCAGCCTGGGTTCATGCCTGGCTGATGGGCGGCTGATCTGTTAAATGATAATGATTAGGATTTAATAGGCTGCAATGCTTCGCGTGTCTACCAGATGGCATAAATTCATGAATTGTAATGCAGTTTATATATATATACTGTGCAGTATTGCAGCCAGCGGGAATAAAATGCTTCAATCCCTGCTTGGAAAATAACTCAATGTACTCGGGCAGAAAACAGTCACAAACCTCAATACACCCGGGTATACCCGAATTAGTGGGACTAGCCAAGCTCGAATAAAGTGTGTCGCCAGTGTAGCGCAAAAGTACAACTACCAGTAGAATCCTGCAGGCCAGCAGTCATCACCCAAGATCCTTAGTTACTGGGATCCCAATAGATCAATTCCTTAGGCTTCGAAGAAATTGCAGTGAAGACTCAGAATTCGAGAAACAAGCATTGAACATGAAAAACAGATTTTTGGAAAGGGGGTACAGCCATAAAACAATAAAAAGGGCATATAAGAGAGTGAAATACCAACAACGCCTGGATCTTATTAAAAACACGCCCCAAAAATTTGAGACATAGGTTGTGAGGTTTGTTGACACCTACAACAAACTGGAACCTTACAAAAAGACATTCTGCAGAGACACTGGCACATCCTGAGAAATTATTGTGATATCAAGGATGTACTACTCACATATCCATCTATGATAAGTAGGTGAGCCAGGAATCTGAGGGACATTTTGGTTCACAGTCACTTCTCTGGCGGTAAGACGGCACCGACTTGGTTACCAAAGAGATCAATGGGATCCTTCTGATGCCAGAGATCTAAAGGTTGTGAACATGTCAAAGTGACTAAAGAATTCCATAACCTCAACTACTCGAAAGTGTACACAATCCAAAAATGCATTAATTGCCACACAGCTGGAGTGATCTATAAAAAAATATATAGGCAAAACACGCCGCCTATTTAAACAGCGTATTCTAGAGCACATTGGATCAATACGCAATAAATCAATAAATTGGATACGACAGTGGCAAAGCATGTGAACACCTACCACAATCGAGATCAAAAATCAATATCATTTATTGGCATTGATCAATACTCCACTGGTATTAGGCGGGGTGACTGTGACACTGAACTTCTGAAAAAGGAGTCAAGGTGGATCTATACCCTGGGCACCTTGGCTCCATCTGGCTTCAATGAAGGCTTTGTCTTCAGACCCTTTATTTAAAATCCAAACTAGTTGATCTTTATGTGAAACTCTATCAATTACAACCTTGCAGGCACAAACAGATAATGTGCACATACCCCTTCTTATGCTTCTAAGCCAGCATGTTAAAAGAATTGGTTACAAGCTATCCTGCATGTATGTTATATCAAGGGTGGGCAATTATTACCCACATAAAATTCATGATCTACTAATCATTTCTTTTTCATTCATTGAACTGTCACATACAGTATCTGGTTGTCACACAAGCCAGTATACTAGAAATTAATAAAAGAAACATCAAAACAGGTAACTCCTCCTTTTGGCTAAGCCATATTTATTATGGTTTAACTGAAGAAATTGTGTATTAGTGCACAGCTACTAATGATTGCAAGCTTGTAGATGATCATATATCTCCATGCTAGGCACTCCAACCCTTAGCCTGGACTATAGGTACCTAAAATTTGGCCACTAAAGTAATCCATTGAGTTGGGCAACACAGACTGCCACACTCTGGTACCTAACTTGTTAACCTCCACAAAGAAATTTGTGGTGACTATAAAAACCCTGACGCATCCTATGGGACCTCCCCCCTTGACTTACATGCCCTGAAGAAGCGTTATATGTGAAACCTCTCACATGCATGCGCAGACTGTCCTCACTCTGACCCCAACACTCAGAGAACAGTTACTTTGTTGCGGAGTCTCAGCGCTGAAGCAATTGACTTCCTCCTGTAGTGCTTTCCGGGAATACTATTGCGAGCAAGCGCTCTGGTTTTAGGTTATCCACACTAATCTACTGATCCTGCTCTCATTTACTTTTGAGCCACAATTCTCTGTTTTAAACATTCTCCAGACGACATCAGCACTGATATGAGATTTAAGATCAGTGTAGATGCAGGAGTTTATTAGTTACTGTATCTAATTTGGCTCTTCACTACAATGTTTCAAGCTCCCCTCCAATTTGACATCAGCACTGATATGACCATTTGATCAGTGCAGATGCAGGGGGGAGGCTATCTATTGAGTCACACTAGGCCACTCTCTTTTGAATGACAAGCACTTCCCCAACCTGACAACAGCACAGATTATACCATCAAGATGAGCTATTGATGTAGGAGTGTGCCACCAATTAAGCCCTTAATTGGTTCTTTCTGTGCTGTTTACCAACTCATCAGCTACTGTGTTGGACATATGCACTACACTGCAATGTTCCTCCTTGATTTATCTACTTACATCTGGGAAGCACGAGCGCGGTTTTTTTATCTTCTCCTTCATTGGGGGAAAGAAGTCCTGTGAAAAACTGGTATCGGGAGATATACAGAGAGAAAAGGAGCACATGGGAGTACAAATTTTATAGGCATAAGAACATCTCTGACGACAGCAAATAATTATAATAAACAGAAAATAATAATTATTATTATTATTTTATATTAACAAAAGTAACATACTATGGAAATGCTTTCTGGTAAATGTGACTTTTCAGATGAGTGTCAAAGATGGGGAGAGAGGATGCTTGAGAGGGAAAGAGATTTCTAGAGATAGGGTTCAGTGTAGGAGAACATTTCTGGTAGGCAAAGCATTAGAAATATGAGGGACAGAGAGAACATAGCCTTAAGAAGAGCAAAGGAGAGGATCAGGCACATTACATTCCTCTCTCTCCTCTGTCCTCTCATTTCTCTACTCGAAAAACGTAAGGAAATTGTCAAGAAACACTTTTAAATATTCTCCCTTCCCTGGGCACTACAGAAAGTAAACTACCATTGATGTCATGGGAAGTTTCCATGTGATAGTGCCTCGATTGGCACTATTGCAGTTTAATGAATAACCTCAATAGAAATGAGATCAGAAATATAAGAAGGGCTGAGTAAAGAGCCTTGAAGTAGAGGAGGAGCCTTTTATAGGTGACATACAATATCTTTTTGCTTGGCCTTTTGGCTAAGATCAAGTGTAGTATTTGTTCTTATCATTGGCAGTTGTTGGCACAGATAGTGGCAAGAACTTGGTGCTCTGGCCTGCCTTAGAGTGGGATCATGGAGCCCAAGTTTTTAACATCCCACTCACTCCATTTCTAGTCAACCTAATAAGGGTCCTAGTAATGCACCTCACTGTGTAGTTGCACAAGGAAGGGTCAGCCTTGGAAGACAGCACAACATGGCGCACAGAACGGATTTCTTGGCACGGAGTACGGACTTTGTATGGTTTATTTTTTATTGCACAGCACCAATCCCCCCTGGCCGGAATGTCAGTGGTTTTGGATGGGGTCAGCAGAGATTTTGAACCTACACTGGCCTTCTGGTTGGGGTCCTTTTCATTATGCACCCTTTTGCACTGAACACTGTGTGATCAGAGCACTCTTACAGTTACCAAATTTTTCACTGGCCATCCAGAACTGAACACCACTCAAGACTGAGATGGGTGACAGAGAGCCACTCTGGCTGAAGACTATTCAAAAGAGCACGGTTGCCTCGCCACCATGCACGGTTTACTGGGGAACTTTTGTGAGTCTTCTAGCCGAAGTGTCCATCAAAGACTGCACTGGAGTCACTGACCTTGAGTGTACATACACTTGAGCTCCAAATAAGAAAAATAATCTGTGTGCTAATTTAACTAGGGGCAGAACTGGAACAGAAAATTAGTCAAATCCTCAATGAACTGTAGTACAACTTTGTGTCACTAAAGTAGGAAAACACTCCCAACCCCCCAGTTAATTGCACTTTTTGTCTGAATTAAATTTGCAGCCAACATTATACAGAACAGTATAAATCAAGGATAATGTATTGTAAAACTGAGGCATATTAAAGCGTGCCCTGCTAATTGCATTTTCTAGCTCCAGACTTCAAATAATTAGTATGTCCCTGTATTCTAACTTCTTGAAATCATTTTCTAAAATAGAAAAGCGGACAGATTGTTTTGTTTGGAAATTTCAGCAATTTCTTTTAATTAAGTGTAATTAGATTCTGTTGAATATCATACGATACAGGTTCCCTTCTTGCCGTAAAATTGATGCCTAGAGATGCATTTAATTTTTTTTTTATGTGTGGTTGAAACCTATACCAGCTTCACCTTCCATAGCCAGCATAACCATCCTCACACTGACGAGACCCAAAAGGTCGAAATAGCTGTCTGTAAGTAGGTTTACTGGCTATGCTCTTTTACCTAGGCTGTGCTGAAACGCTGTGTAATACAGCAGGCATAAGCTTATAGGGGTTGTCCGTGTTAAAATAGACATTAAGCAAAAGGTGACACTGTGTTCTCATTTGCATGTTGTAAATGTGAGTGCTCACCACAAACAAGGCGGGACCGCGAGGCTGAGGTGGGGATATTGATAGCCACCGAGCAACCATGTCCGGAGTGCAGAGTGGTAGTCGCGTGGCCAGGTCAGGGTAGGAGAGGTCAGGTTGGTTTGGTACTTGCCGTGGTCAAGGAATGGAGATATCGGATAGTCGTTGGTGCAGTGCCGGGGTCCAGGATTATAGAGAGTAGAATAGTCGAGTCCGTAGCCGTGGTCCAGGGATCAGAAGTCAGGGGTCTGGGTGCAAGCAAAGGTCAAAACAACAAGGATCAGACAAGGCAGGGCAACAGGAAGCTTGAGGTAAGCACAAGTCACAAGAGATTATGCTCAGCCAGTTTGCAGGAGGGCTGGTTGAGCATTTAAAGGACAGTTAGCCAAAGGTGAGGTAGCACACAGATGCAAGGTAACTGATAGCAGGAAACAAGAAAACAGCGCACAACGCCAAATAGTGAAGCAAATTCAACAATATATTATCAAATATATCTACAGCTAACAGCTGCCGAGTGGTAAACAGTGTGATACACACTACATGCCTTTTACCAATCTTTTTCATGTACGCAGATATATTACCCCCTTTTTAATTTGATAATATATTGTTGAATTTGCTTCACTATTTGGCGTTGTGCGCTGTTTTCTTTTGTTTCCATTCTCTTAGTGTGTGTGGGGTGCTGAGCCACCCCTGCGTTTACAGCTGCAGACGCCCTTATCCCCAACACGGTTATGTGGCATTTATTATTTAATGCATAATTATCTCACTGTGGGATTTGTGGTTTAATTTTTTATTAATTTTTCATCACTTATTTGATGGTATAGTCACTGCACTGTGTATATTTCTACATTTAAACTTAATAGGTAGTCACGTAGTAGCGCACAGTTTTGTTTTTTGTTTTAACTGATAGCAGGATAGGCCACAGCTGCAGGGTAATACAATCACAGATATGATGTGTACCGATAGGCAGGGGCGGAGTCAGTAGCAGCTGTGGGATAATTGATGCCGTTAACCCCTTGTTTGCCTGTGTCCGCGCGACATCTGCGCGTAGACGGTGTGCGCTGCGCATGGCGACACGGGGGCAGAGAGTAATAAAGAATGCTCCGTTCCCCATCCATAGTATAGATAATGCGTAATTTATGTTCAACCGCCGTGCTAAAGTACAGTATGAGCACTTTGTTGTCCGCACCTCATCCGTGGCCTCACTGCTTTGAGCCACACAGACCTCGTTTGTGGTCGGCTGGAATTATTTGTGTTGCAGTTCAGTGCATGTCCAGCAGGTGGCTCACTGAATACGTTTGGCTATGATACTCTGAATGGAGAAGTAGGTGTCTGAAGAGAAGATAAAATGTACTTGTCACATACGGCACACCTGTGTGCACGTCCCCTGCATATGGGACAAGGGTTAATACACAACTGTAGTTGGGCAATTTTTCACCTTCCGCAAAGATCCCTCAAATGAACAATATCTCCCCTCAATCTGTCCCAATATACCAAGTGTCACAGACAACACACGTGAGCACGTGACTTATGTATGCAACCAGGGTTAATACACATGGCTACTCTAGCCAACTCACCTTTCTCCTGTGCAAGGTACTTTCAATAAGTTAATATTAACCTTTTACTCAATTGCAAACATATCTATACACTACAACCACCCAATAAATATAAAATATTACTTTTGCAGGGTCTTTTGTCCCTGTTTATTATAGAAAAAACACATGAATGTTTCCCTAATCAGGGAGACACAAAATACTTGCATATAAATGCACTCTTTCAGATGGGTTACAGCTGGATGTTGAGAAAAAATTGAATCTCTGAGCTATAGCTCAAACTCCTACTGTACTCTTAAACAAAAACATTGTACAGACTTACGTCCCCCAGCTCACAACTCACACCAATTTTTAATAACCCCAAATTCCCCCCTGGATGCGCTTCCAAATTATATGACCAATTCAAATCAAAGGGGATCAGGGTGATCAGAGACATACTGAGCCTGGGGAAACTCTTGAGCTACCAAAATCTACGTACTAAATACGATATACCACAATTGGATACATTCAAATATCTCCAAATTAGACACTTTGCTCAGAAGATATCCCCGAATCCAGAATTTCCCCCTCTCACTAAATTCGAGAGACTATGTAGAGATAGCTCTCAACAAAAAGGGCTAATATCAAAAATTTATACAGAATTGGAAACATCAGCGGACCCTCCGACTCATGACTACATGCAAAAATGGGCCGCGGACCTGAATATAGTTATGAACAGAGAGGATTGGGAAGACATTTGGGAAGTAGCCTCAGGAACTTCCATATGCACCACAACCAAAGAAAACATTTACAAAATAATGTTCTACTGGTACCTCACTCCAGTGAGGCTAAAACAAATCTACCCTCTGGCTTCTGATTTATGTTGGAGAGGCTGTGGACAAAAGGGTGACATGGCCCACATATGGTGGACGTGCCCGGAAAGTAAGAAGTATTGGGAAAGGGTCCAAATTCTATTAAAAGAGGTTACTAGCCTCGACCTACCTATTGATCCACTGACCTACCTACTGGCCAGGCCAATGGAAAAAATTGACCGTCCAGTAAGGAAATTGGTCTCCTTCATCCTCACAGCGGCGAGATGTGAGGTTGCGGCCTCCTGGAAGAAAGTGTCCCCACCCTCCATGACTAAACTAAAAAACAGGATAAATGAAGTAATGCTTATGGAGAAGCTAACCGCGCACCTTAAGCAAAAAACGATAGCTTTTTATAAAATCTGGGAACCATGGATAATCATATAGAACGAGTCAAGCTCACTAAGGAAGAAACAAGGAGATAAGGTTTTATGGATACGGAAGTGTTTGACAATCAGTACCTCTATGAAGTTCGTCCAAAAGGGACACCAGAGACCAGGGTAGACACACACACCCCCTCACCCCCTCCCACTCTGTTCCCTCTCTCTCTCACCTCCCCCCCCTTTCTCTGGCAACAGGTTTTGCCATCCTTTTCCCCCCCAAAAAATACAAAAATGTTTCTGTATTAGGCTATGCATATCGTTCCTTGTATGTACATTTTATATCTGCCTAATAAAAAAGTTTGGAAAAAAAAAAACAATGAAGTATTTATTCAACAAATATGCCATAATATATTTACGAAGTGTACAAGGTAGTGACTGTGATATATTTACAATGGCGTGTTTAAAATCCTCTGTGGTGAATGCAGGGTCATTGAGTCAATGCAGTCAGTTCACATATGGGAACACTGCCATCTATTGGGTGTAATGTCCAAGTGTTTGGTAGGTATACCTGTTCACTGATCTGTATCCTTAGTCTGCTTCACGGATACATATAGTTTGCAACAGTTAAAGCACACTGTGTGCGTTGTGCACACGTGAAGCCTTCCCTATATGTTAGGGCAGTGTTTCCCAACTCCAGTCCTCAGTGAACCCCGTCAGGTCTTAAGGATATCCCTGCTCCAGCACATGTGGGTCAATCAGCTGCTCAGTAATTTTGAGCGAGCCACCTGTGCTGGAGCAGGGATATCCTTAAGACCTGACCTGTTGGGGTTCCCTGAGGACTGGAGTTGGGAAACACTGTGTTAGGGTATATGGTATACGATCTAGCGATTAGGAAACTACCATACTCATGAGTTATTGGCACAGGTGATTAAGCCCCCAAAACCACTACTATACCATCAATTAATTAGTTTGCAGTAATTACATCACACAATGTGCTTACACACACGATGTGACATCCCTTAAACTGACATCACATCCTTTTGAACTAGACTCCTCTTCCAAAATGTTACTTTTATGTCTGAAGCACTTATTCCCATGACCTGTTATTTGTATTATTTGTTATTTATATGATTGTCACGTATATTACTATTGTGAAGCGCTATGTACATTAATGGCGCTATATAAATAAAGACATACATACAACTAATATAACCTATCACATGATACAGTAACCAATGGGATTGTCTTCAATCACATGCTATAGCCATGTGGTTTTAAGGATGTGACGTACCAGCCTTGGAGTTTAAGGCAAGTTTAAGGCATTTCTCCATTGACTAATGACCCATAGGATTAACACAGCCGGAGTCCCTGGCAGTCCCATTCAGTCCACCTGAGGACCCCTCGGACACCCACGAGGACCACCTGAAAACCCCACGAACACCCGTGGCCTCTGGTATCAATCATCTGGGGTTAGAGGAGGTGGGTATTAGTGTTTTTAATGTTTATTGTGGGTAGCAGCTGTTTTAATATAAAATGTAATATCCCGAGATACAGGCCCCGTTATGGGGTGCCGGTATTTCCTATGCATTTAAATGTCCCGCGTCACGTGACCGTGGGAATAAAATGCATAGGAGATATAGGCACCCGATAACGGGCCTGTATCTCGGGAAGTAGGGGGTCCCCAAACCTGAAATAAAAACGGTTCTGCTCCGGAGACCCCTTGCTCATCTACACTAGTATTATATTTTATATTTAAACATTTTGATCGCTGGCGAGATATGCGCAGGGAGAGGCTGCCTTTTCAGAGAGGCGGTCTTCATGTTACCGGCTACTCGCCCGTTTTGGGAATTTTGCTATCATAGATAATCGAGGCTTTCTGAATACCGTGATAGCAACGCTCAAAAAACAGGCAAATGAAATGGTCCGGCGATTTTTTTTTTATGAACGCTTATATCATGGGCCCCATAGTCATAGGCCTCAGTATTTCAAAAGGGATAATGTCTAATCTGAAATCTTGAATCGGCAGGGCTTTGTCTCTGAAAATGTTGATATAGCCAAGGGGACAAGACAAGGATGCCCCTTATTGCCATTGCTTTTTGCAATAATACTGGAACCATTAGCAATCACATTAAGGAAATAAAAATAGTTAATAAAGAAATTAAAGTAGCACTTTTCGCATGTGACATATAATTATACATATATATATATATATATATATATATATATATATATATATATATATATATATATACATATATATATAGTGCAGAATAAATGAGTTCTCCAGTATTCGGTGATACCTTTTTTATTGGACTAACAATTTATGTCATAGGACAAGCTTTCGAGAGTTATCCTCTCTTCTTCAGGTCAAGCAATACTGAAAAACCTGAAGAAGAGAGGATAACTCTCGAAAGCTTGTCCTATGACATAAATTGTTAGTCCAATAAAAAAAGGTATCACCGAATACTGGAGAACTCATTTATTCTGCACTATCGCAACTGGACTAACACAGCTATTTTCTGCTTTATATATATATATATATATATATATATATATATATATATATGTAGAGGTATCAGTACCGTGTTAGCCGAGCTTCAATAATCAAAAAATAAATAGATGATACCGTTCTGTGGCTAACGAAATGCTTTTATTTGTGTGAGCTTTCGAGATACACTGATCTCTTCTTCCGGCGATGTTACAATGAATGAAGCAAGGATAACTTAAAAACAGTGTCTCTTGGAATGTTATCTGTGCTTGTCCTTCCCCCGTGTGGATGTGTTTTATGGCTAGAGGTGTCAAAGGGTAACTGAAAGCAAGTGAAGAAAGAGTGTGTATGTGTGTCAGTGTGAATAAAAATGAATGGAGAGCCCACAGTATAAACAGTGCTCTACACAAGGTGTGTGTGGAGTGAGAGGGATATAAATGGTGTGGGTGGGTGTGGAAATGTGAGAGTTTGTAGCACAACTAAAAGTGTGTGTGGATACTATGTGGTCCCTATTGGTGTATATGGATGGAAAAATAAGGAGTATTAGTATGTGTGAGAGACAGCTGTGTGTGCATACATATAGCACAGTATGTACAGACATGGCCTTTAGCGCTGATGGGAAGAGAGTTCGCTAGTGTCAGTAATGACTCATAAAATTTCGATCTCTGTTTAGGCCACTGCTAAGTGTCCCGAACAGTTGCATAAATTTGTATTCATGCAACCGTCTCTCTTTCGGGGTTTTAAGATTACCTTTGAGTATGGCAACCCTCAGATCGTTCATCTTATGGCCAGAGTCAGAGAAATGTTCGCCAACAGGACTGTCTCTTGTTCCGCGTGTGATGCTGTGGCGATGCAGGTTCATTCTCTTGTTTAGCCCCTGTCCTGTCTCACCTATGTAGTAGCAGCCCCCTGGGCATTTCATGCACATGATATGGTACACGACATTGCTGGAGGAACAGGTGAACCCTCCTCTGATTTTGTATTCCCGATTCTTGTGTGGTATTTGTATTGTGTCCGCTGTGTAGAGCATTGCGCAGGTTTTGCATCTTGGGTCCTGGCATGGTTTTGTCCCGCATTCAGTTGTACTGCTGAATACTTTACTCCTCACCATAATATTCTTGAGATTATGGGGTTGTCTGTATGATAATAAGGGTGCTTCAGGGAAGACCTGTTGCAGTCTTGTATCTTCCTGGAGGATGGGTTGTAGTTTCCTGGCGATCTTGCGTAGGGCTCCTAGGTGTGGGTTATATGTGACCACCAAAGGAACCCTGTCGCTTGTCTCCTTCTGTTTGTATTCAACGAGATCACTTCTTGGTATTCTGGTGGCTTTGTGAATTTGCTGGTCTACAATTCTGTGGTTATATCCACGGTTTATAAAGTCTGATCTCAAGGCTTTAATCCGCTGGTCTCTGTCTGCTGTGTCGGAGCATATCCGGTTGTATCGTATGGCTTGACTGTAGATGGTTGCATGTTTGGTGTGTGTCGGGTGGAAGCTGTTGTCCCTCAAATAGCTGGCTCTGTCTGTAGGTTTGCGGTATACAGAAGTCTGTAGTTGGTTGTTCTTTATAGTAATGGTGGTGTCTAGAAAATGTACTTCATCCGGGGAATGGGTGAGTTTGAGGTTGATGGTCGGGTGGAAAGTATTGAAGTTGTCATAGAACTGTAGGAGGTCCTGTTCGCCAGAGGTCCAAATCAGGAGGATGTCATCGATGTAGCGAAGGTATGTAAGGGGTTTCAAGTGACAGGTGGACAGAAAGTCACTTTCCAGTTTTGCGCAGAACAGATTGGCATACTGTGGCGCCATCTGAGTACCCATAGCGGTCCCGGTTGTCTGGAGGTATGTGTCATTTCCAAATGTGAAGTAGTTATGGGTCAGAATAAATTCAATGCATTTAGTCACTGTCTCTGTGAGTGGCTCCTGCGATCCCAGAAAGTATCTGCAGGCTGAAATCCCATCCTCGTGGGGGATGTTTGTATAAAGTGACTCTACATCCATAGTTGCTAGTAGTGTTCCTGTAGGGAGGGGGCCAATGGCATTCAGTTTGTTTAGCAGGTCGGTGGTATCCTGGATATAGCTGGGTGTGTTCCTGACAAGTGGTTTTAGAATGCCCTCCACCCAGCCAGAAATATTCTCGGTAAGTGTGCCAGATCCAGAGATAATAGGGCGCCCAGGGTTACCCTCTTTGTGAATTTTAGGGAGCATGTAGAATGTGCCAGGTTTTGGGTTAGCTGGTATCAGGTCCAGAATTTGTTCTCTTGTGTGGATCGGGAGTGTTTTAATGATCCTGTTGAGTTCTCGCATGTATTTTTTAGTTGGATCCTCCTGCAGTTGGGTGTAGTACTTTGAATCAGAGAGTTGCCTGTGTGCTTCCCGCAGGTAGTCTGTGGTGTTCATTATGACCACTGCTCCTCCCTTGTCCGCAGGTTTGATTGTTATGTTGTGGTTGGCCTTTAGCGATTCTATGGCTCTCCTCTCCATCAGTGTCAGATTATATGTTTGTTTCCTTACTTTGTCCAGGATGGTGGTTTTGGCGCTGTGTCTGAAGCTTTCAATGTACCGGTCCAATGTGGGGTTGCGCCCAGTTTTTGGGATCCAGTTTGATTTTTGCTTCTCCCTGCTCATGTGCAGCGGCTCTCCTTCTGCAGTGTTGGCATAATCTTGGTTGTGTCTGTCATGGAAGAACTCCTTAAGACGCAGCCTTCTGAAGTATTCTTCTAGGTCACTGCACAGCTCAATCTTGTCCATAGGCTTGGTAGGGCAGAATGTGAGACCCTTTGATAATACTGAGGACTCTGCTTGATTAGGTGTGTAATCTGAGAGGTTAACAGTGCAGTCCTGCTCTTGGTGACTGTCAATGTTTGTATTATTAGTTGTTGTGCTGGCTGCTGCAGAGTATCTCATTCTTAGCCTCAGTCTGTGCAGTTTCTTTTCCTTATTGCTAATTAGACCCTTCAGGAGTTTTTCATGGAATGTTTGGAGTCCTCTCCATGTGTCTGTGTGAATTTCTCCTGTCTCCAGGATGCTGTCTATTGTCACCTTTGTCTTTCTCCTGTTGCTGTAACAGATGCTGATGAGATGGTTCCTTAATCTTTCTGAGTTCCTGGTGCACAGTTGTTGGGAGAATTTTGTGTTGTATGTGGTAGCAAGTGGGTTTTTGAGGACGAGTCCTTTCGGGATCAGATGCTCCTTCTTGCATTTGCTGAGGAAGATGATATCGCTGTCTAGTTGTGCCTGTTTTTTCAGTAAATCCTTTAGCTTCATTTGGGTGCGGTACAATGTGGTATCTTCCATATTTTCATGTAGAGGTATCAGTACCGTGTTAGCCGAGCTTCAATAATCAAAAAATAAATAGATGATACCGTTCTGTGGCTAACGAAATGCTTTTATTTGTGCGAGCTTTCGAGATACACTGATCTCTTCTTCCGGCGATGTTACAATGAATGAAGCAAGGATAACTTAAAAACAGTGTCTCTTGGAATGTTATCTGTGCTTGTCCTTCCCCCGGTGTGGATGTGTTTTATGGCTAGAGGTGTCAAAGGGTAACTGAAAGCAAGTGAAGAAAGAGTGTGTATGTGTGTCAGTGTGAATAAAAATGAATGGAGAGCCCACAGTATAAACAGTACTCTACACAAGGTGTGTGTGGAGTGAGAGGGATATAAATGGTGTGGGTGGGTGTGGAAATGTGAGAGTTTGTAGCACAACTAAAAGTGTGTGTGGATACTATGTGGTCCCTATTGGTGTATATGGATGGAAAAATAAGGAGTATTAGTATGTGTGAGAGACAGCTGTGTGTGCATACATATAGCACAGTATGTACAGACATGGCCTTTAGCGCTGATGGGAAGAGAGTTCGCTAGTGTCAGTAATGACTCATAAAATTTCGATCTCTGTTTAGGCCACTGCTAAGTGTCCCGAACAGTTGCATAAATTTGTATTCATGCAACCGTCTCTCTTTCGGGGTTTTAAGATTACCTTTGAGTATGGCAACCCTCAGATCGTTCATCTTATGGCCAGAGTCAGAGAAATGTTCGCCAACAGGACTGTCTCTTGTTCCGCGTGTGATGCTGTGGCGATGCAGGTTCATTCTCTTGTTTAGCCCCTGTCCTGTCTCACCTATGTAGTAGCAGCCCCCTGGGCATTTCATGCACATGATATGGTACACGACATTGCTGGAGGAACAGGTGAACCCTCCTCTGATTTTGTATTCCCGATTCTTGTGTGGTATTTGTATTGTGTCCGCTGTGTAGAGCATTGCGCAGGTTTTGCATCTTGGGTCCTGGCATGGTTTTGTCCCGCATTCAGTTGTACTGCTGAATACTTTACTCCTCACCATAATATTCTTGAGATTATGGGGTTGTCTGTATGATAATAAGGGTGCTTCAGGGAAGACCTGTTGCAGTCTTGTATCTTCCTGGAGGATGGGTTGTAGTTTCCTGGCGATCTTGCGTAGGGCTCCTAGGTGTGGGTTATATGTGACCACCAAAGGAACCCTGTCGCTTGTCTCCTTCTGTTTGTATTCAACGAGATCACTTCTTGGTATTCTGGTGGCTTTGTGAATTTGCTGGTCTACAATTCTGTGGTTATATCCACGGTTTATAAAGTCTGATCTCAAGGCTTTAATCCGCTGGTCTCTGTCTGCTGTGTCGGAGCATATCCGGTTGTATCGTATGGCTTGACTGTAGATGGTTGCATGTTTGGTGTGTGTCGGGTGGAAGCTGTTGTCCCTCAAATAGCTGGCTCTGTCTGTAGGTTTGCGGTATACAGAAGTCTGTAGTTGGTTGTTCTTTATAGTAATGGTGGTGTCTAGAAAATGTACTTCATCCGGGGAATGGGTGAGTTTGAGGTTGATGGTCGGGTGGAAAGTATTGAAGTTGTCATAGAACTGTAGGAGGTCCTGTTCGCCAGAGGTCCAAATCAGGAGGATGTCATCGATGTAGCGAAGGTATGTAAGGGGTTTCAAGTGACAGGTGGACAGAAAGTCACTTTCCAGTTTTGCGCAGAACAGATTGGCATACTGTGGCGCCATCTGAGTACCCATAGCGGTCCCGGTTGTCTGGAGGTATGTGTCATTTCCAAATGTGAAGTAGTTATGGGTCAGAATAAATTCAATGCATTTAGTCACTGTCTCTGTGAGTGGCTCCTGCGATCCCAGAAAGTATCTGCAGGCTGAAATCCCATCCTCGTGGGGGATGTTTGTATAAAGTGACTCTACATCCATAGTTGCTAGTAGTGTTCCTGTAGGGAGGGGGCCAATGGCATTCAGTTTGTTTAGCAGGTCGGTGGTATCCTGGATATAGCTGGGTGTGTTCCTGACAAGTGGTTTTAGAATGCCCTCCACCCAGCCAGAAATATTCTCGGTAAGTGTGCCAGATCCAGAGATAATAGGGCGCCCAGGGTTACCCTCTTTGTGAATTTTAGGGAGCATGTAGAATGTGCCAGGTTTTGGGTTAGCTGGTATCAGGTCCAGAATTTGTTCTCTTGTGTGGATCGGGAGTGTTTTAATGATCCTGTTGAGTTCTCGCATGTATTTTTTAGTTGGATCCTCCTGCAGTTGGGTGTAGTACTTTGAATCAGAGAGTTGCCTGTGTGCTTCCCGCAGGTAGTCTGTGGTGTTCATTATGACCACTGCTCCTCCCTTGTCCGCAGGTTTGATTGTTATGTTGTGGTTGGCCTTTAGCGATTCTATGGCTCTCCTCTCCATCAGTGTCAGATTATATGTTTGTTTCCTTACTTTGTCCAGGATGGTGGTTTTGGCGCTGTGTCTGAAGCTTTCAATGTACCGGTCCAATGTGGGGTTGCGCCCAGTTTTTGGGATCCAGTTTGATTTTTGCTTCTCCCTGCTCATGTGCAGCGGCTCTCCTTCTGCAGTGTTGGCATAATCTTGGTTGTGTCTGTCATGGAAGAACTCCTTAAGACGCAGCCTTCTGAAGTATTCTTCTAGGTCACTGCACAGCTCAATCTTGTCCATAGGCTTGGTAGGGCAGAATGTGAGACCCTTTGATAATACTGAGGACTCTGCTTGATTAGGTGTGTAATCTGAGAGGTTAACAGTGCAGTCCTGCTCTTGGTGACTGTCAATGTTTGTATTATTAGTTGTTGTGCTGGCTGCTGCAGAGTATCTCATTCTTAGCCTCAGTCTGTGCAGTTTCTTTTCCTTATTGCTAATTAGACCCTTCAGGAGTTTTTCATGGAATGTTTGGAGTCCTCTCCATGTGTCTGTGTGAATTTCTCCTGTCTCCAGGATGCTGTCTATTGTCACCTTTGTCTTTCTCCTGTTGCTGTAACAGATGCTGATGAGATGGTTCCTTAATCTTTCTGAGTTCCTGGTGCACAGTTGTTGGGAGAATTTTGTGTTGTATGTGGTAGCAAGTGGGTTTTTGAGGACGAGTCCTTTCGGGATCAGATGCTCCTTCTTGCATTTGCTGAGGAAGATGATATCGCTGTCTAGTTGTGCCTGTTTTTTCAGTAAATCCTTTAGCTTCATTTGGGTGCGGTACAATGTGGTATCTTCCATATTTTCATGTAGAGGTATCAGTACCGTGTTAGCCGAGCTTCAATAATCAAAAAATAAATAGATGATACCGTTCTGTGGCTAACGAAATGCTTTTATTTGTGCGAGCTTTCGAGATACACTGATCTCTTCTTCCGGCGATGTTACAATGAATGAAGCAAGGATAACTTAAAAACAGTGTCTCTTGGAATGTTATCTGTGCTTGTCCTTCCCCCGGTGTGGATGTGTTTTATGGCTAGAGGTGTCAAAGGGTAACTGAAAGCAAGTGAAGAAAGAGTGTGTATGTGTGTCAGTGTGAATAAAAATGAATGGAGAGCCCACAGTATAAACAGTACTCTACACAAGGTGTGTGTGGAGTGAGAGGGATATAAATGGTGTGGGTGGGTGTGGAAATGTGAGAGTTTGTAGCACAACTAAAAGTGTGTGTGGATACTATGTGGTCCCTATTGGTGTATATGGATGGAAAAATAAGGAGTATTAGTATGTGTGAGAGACAGCTGTGTGTGCATACATATAGCACAGTATGTACAGACATGGCCTTTAGCGCTCATGGGAAGAGAGTTCGCTAGTGTCAGTAATGACTCATAAAATTTCGATCTCTGTTTAGGCCACTGCTAAGTGTCCCGAACAGTTGCATAAATTTGTGTATATATATATACTAGCTTTTATACCCGGCGTTGCCCGGAGGCAGGGGGGGGCATGAAAGGCAGGGGGGGTGTGAAAGGCAGGGGGGGGTGAAAGGCAGGGGGGGCGTGAAAGGCAGGGGGGGCGTGAAAGGCAGGGGGGGCGTGAAAGGCAGGGGGGGCGTGAAAGGCAGGGGGGGCGTGAAAGGCAGGGGGGGGACGGGGGCGTGAAAGGCAGGGGGGGACAGGGGCGTGAAAGGCAGGGGGGGATGGGGGCGTGAAAGGCAGGGGGGGACGGGGGCGTGAAAGGCAGGGGGGGACGGGGGCGTGAAAGGCAGGGGGGACGGGGGCGTGAAAGGCAGGGGGGGACGGGGGCGTGAAAGGCAGGGGGGCGTGAAAGGCAGGGGGGGCGTGAAAGGCGGGGGGGGCGTGAAAGGCGGGGGGGGCGTGAAAGGCAGGGGGGGCGTGAAAGGCAGGGGGGCATGAAAGGCACGGGGGGTGAAAGGCAGGGGGGGCGTGAAAGGCAGGGGGGGGCGTGAAAGGCAGGGGGGGGCGTGAAAGGCGGGGGGGCGTGAAAGGCAGGGGGGGCGTGAAAGGCTGGGGGGGCGTGAAAGGCTGGGGGGGGTGACACACACACAGTGTTACACACACACACACACACACACTGTCACACACACACACACACACACACACACACACAGTGTCACACACACACACAGGCAGGGGGGGGCGTGAAAGGCAGGGGGGGGGGGGTGAAAGGCAGGGGGGGGCGTGAAAGGCAGGGGGGGGCATGAAAGGCAGGGGGGGGCGTGAAAGGCACAGGGGTGAAAGGCAGGGGGGGGCGTGAAAGGCAGGGGGGCGTGAAAGGCAGGGGGGGTGTGAAAGGCAGGGGGGGGCGTGAAAGGCAGGGGGGGGGGTGAAAGGCAGGGGGGGTGTGAAAGGCGGGGGGCGTGAAAGGCAGGGGGGGGGCGTGAAAGGCAGGGGGGGCGTGAAAGGCAGGGGGGGCGTGAAAGGCGGGGAGGGCGTGAAAGGTGGGGGGGCTTGAAAGGCATGGGGGGCGTGAAAGGCTGGGGGGGGTGACACACACACACAGTGTCACACTCACACACACACACACACACACAGTGTCACACACACACACACACACACACACACACACACACACACACACACACACAGTGTCACACACACACAGTGTCACACACACACACACACACACACGTCACCTAGAGCGACACACACGCGACACCTACCTCTACTTCCGGGCGCCGCCATCTTCTCACTCGGTGCCGGAAGGGAGGAAGGGGGTCCTTCCGGGCGCCGCCATCTTAGGCGCCGCGAGGGAGGAATGGGGTCCTTCCGGGCGTCGCCATCTTAGGCACCACGAGGGAGGAAGGGGGTCCTTCCGGGTGCCGCCATCTGAGGCGCCGTGAGGCTGTTCATGGATTCTATATCTGCTGCGGTTTCTGGACCTGCCTGGTGGTGATTATTAATCACATACTGCCTATTTTTATTTTATACATTGTGAGTGTTTCTAATCCCCCCACCCATCCGTCCCTACATTAAATGTTACAGTATCACACTATGGGGCGTGCGCTCTGTTTTGTTTTTCTCATAGATTTTGCTGTGGATCTGGTTAATCCATATGAGAGCTGCCGTGGGCCCCTGGATCCCGCACTCTGACCTGCTATACCTATCAGGACTTTTCTCTAGGGTTTGGACATTGGACTTTGATTGTGATATTATTTACAATAGTGTTCTATTTTAGTATATTGTTTTATATTGATATTCATTTAATAGGTTGTTTCGTTATCACATGTTGCTATTTGCATTTGCATTTATTTCATCTTTTGGCGCTACTTTCTTTCTTCTCTGTCTATACACCCTAACCCAAAGTTAGCAGCCTTTAGACATTACACTGGTGATTCATTTATTTATTGATTTATTCAATTATTATATCACACCAATTCAACATGATGCAAACAGCCCTAGAACGTCAAAATAGGAGAACAGGATATATATCCTCCCCATCAATTAATGATGAGAATATATATATGGATATGGGAGTTAATATAAAGGAACAATGTTTAAAACTAGAACATTTGATGAAGGAGGAAATGCGTCATTGGTGGGATGCGCACTCACTTCAAGATTATTTAGAAAGGAAAATCATTCCTCGAGGCTTAAGAGTTACCAAAAGTCCAACATTTGAAACTGATGCAGAATTTACGAATACCTGGAACAATACCCTTGACTCTTGCTCATTTTCATTGATGAGACTCTTGATTGAATATAGAGATGCAAGGGTTAAGAAACTGGAAAGTGAGATAGAGTCTATCCAAACAGTATTGTTACCATATTCAGACAATCAGGAATTTATAGAATTAGATCACTTGACTATCAAAAGAGTAAAAAGTTTTGAACAAGATTTAACAGCTAGGAAGCAAAATAAATTGAATCGTGACAAAGATGACTATGCGACTGATAAAGTAAGGATTTGGAAACGACCAAATAGTTACAAGAATTTTAAAAAGAAGGGCAAATATCATTCTCATTCACAGGTGCGCACCCATGATGAGCATCAGTCAAGACCTGGTGAAACCGGGGGGTCTGGTCCTGTTGGCCTGCTACAGCGCTAGGAACATCAGACCGTGCTGCAAGGTACAGGTAGTGAGCAGGCCACTGGGAGCAGATACTCGGTTCTGGAGGTGGAGGCCCTCCCAGTCAGGGGTGTGTCTACATCCTCCACCCCCCCTGATGCCAGCATGGGTGCCCGATCAAAGGTTTGTAGTGAATCACACAAATCCATGCATTTTTAGATGGAAGTCCACAAGAAGAGTGTATGATGAAGGAGAGAGAAAGGGGAAAATCTTATCCATTATGGATGCCCAACAAACCAGTCCAATTAGGAAAAAGAGGGTCAGGGGAGTTAGAGGCGGGAGAATCATCCAAAGAAAAAAGGAGAACGCAAGAAAAATAACCCTTCCAGAGAGCAGTGGGATTTTTAATCTTTCAACTTTTCAATTATCTTTATATCAATCACTGCTTCTGGAAAAGGGACTCTCCTTTGCACCTACCACGGGCCCAAACGCCTTCCAATTATTTGTGGATCTGAATAGCTATATCCGTAAACTTACGCTTAAATGCCACTTTTACATTCAGGATAAAAATAAAAAGGTAGCAAGATCCACTCTTGGTATGAGTACTCAGGAGGAGGTCTGTTTGGATGCTCTCACTGACCTGTTGATTGAGTCAGAGGGGACTCAGGGTTCCTTCAGCAATGCTTTAGACAAATTTGACAACACTATACACTCGACACAACCATTAGACATTAAATTGGATGATGGGGAAATTATCATGCATTCCCCATTCAGGCCAAAGTCACTGTTCTTTCCCTATCAATCTAAGGGAGGGTACATAGATGCATTTTACCATTTGGTACTCAAAGATTTTGAGACACTGCAACAAACCATTTAGATTCAATAAAAACCTATCTAGGGGTGAACTAGAGGCACTTTGTGATTTGAAGGAAAACAGGGACATTGTTATCAGACAGGCTGACAAGGGTGGGGGCATAGTCATCCAGGATAGATCGGCCTATTTATTGGAGGCCGGACGACTGCTGGGTGACTCTGCCTCCTATATTCCTTTGCCAGATGATCCCACATCACGTTATCAGGTGTTGCTAAAACAGCATTTGTTTTCAGCCTTGGAGGAGGGTATTCTCACAAAACTTGAATTTAAATTTCTTTATTCTGATCACCCCCGCACTCCTATAGTTTATCACCTGCCCAAGGTCCACAAGTCTCTGGTGGACCCCCCTGGGAGACCTATTATCTCGGGGATCGAGTCGATGACGTCCGGCCTATCCCAGTATGTTGATTATTATCTCCAACCCTTTGTAGCCAAGCTCAGTTCACAAATTAGGGATACACTGCATGTCATCGACTCGATCTCTGAGATCAAATGGAAGCCCAATTATCTATGGGCTACATGTAACGTGTCATCATTATACACGTCAATAGATCATTCCAGGGGGGTCAAGGCCATTGACTTCTGGTTGAGCACGGTTCCCTCTATTCCCACTATACACAAAGATTTTCTATTAGATAGTATAATGTTTATTCTAACTCACAACTATTTTTCTTTTGAGCATCTTTTTTACTTGCAAATCTGTGGAACGGCCATGGGTACGAGGTTTGCCCCCAGCTATGCCAATTTATTTATGGGATATTGGGAGGAAACATCAATTTGGCCCAATCCAGAGCTGGGGGCGGGCCTCGTATACTATGGTCGTTTCATTGATGATAGTATTATTATTTGGGAGGGTGACATCACTCTTTTTTCCAATGTCCTTGATTCCTTCAATCACAATGCTATGGGCTTGAAATTCACTTTTGATATCAGCTCCACTTCGGTGGTATTTCTGGATCTGGTTTTAACTGCAGATCCAGAAGGTAATATCATTACCACCACACACTTCATGCCTGTTGCAGTGAACAATTACGTTCATGCCTCTAGTAACCATCATGCACAGTGGTTGAAGAGCGTCCCCTGGGACAGTTTCATCGTCTCAAAAGGAACTGTTCCAGGGATAGTGACTTTGCTTGTCAATCCAAAGAGTTGAGTGACAAGTTTCTGCTGAAAGGTTATAACTCTGACCTGATATCTGACTCTTTCAACAGGGTGAAGCTATCTAGCAGGCAATCACTACTTAAGAATTGTACTATTAAAAATAAGAATATTATATATGATACTCCAAGAGGTGGATCATCAACAGTAGATGGGGTGTCACGGTTTATTTCCACCTTTAACCAATCCCACAGATCCATCAAAGGTATATTAAATGCACATTGGAGTATCTTAAAATATGATCCCCATTTGGGGAACATTATTCCTGAGAAAATTCCAATTGTATATAGGAAAGCCCAAAATATTAAAAACATTATTGCTCCTAGCAAATTAAAATCTACCATTGCAGCTACAGCTGCCACTTCGGTGAACCCCACTTGTAATCACAGATGTGGCAGAAGTCGCTGCATCACGTGCAAACATTTGAATACTACAGTGCACTTTGCCTCCCTTCACAAGGATGAACGATATAATGTAAGGGGCAATATCGATTGCCTCAGTGCATTTGTCGTTTATCTTGTACAATGTGGATGCGGCCTCCAATATGTAGGTCGCACCACTCAACCTCTCAGCACCAGGTTCCTGGAGCACAGGAGGAATGTGATTAATGGAGTCATTACCCATAGCTTACCCAGACATTTTACTAGCAAACACAATAAGGATCCAGAATCCTTAAAAATTATGGGTATTGAGCACATTCCTCCTAGTGAATCAGGGGCTGATCGTTATAAAATACTTTGTAGAAGGGAGACCTTTTGGATACACCGGTTGGGGACACTCACCCCCGGTGGTCTGAATGAGTGTATAGACACCAGCACTTTGGTTTAGCTAGGTTCCCATTATGGGCATGTTTTCCTTTGGTGTACTCTCTGCTTTCCTCTTGTCCCCACCCCCTCTTTTTATTCCCTGTCCACTGCTGGAAGTTCCCATTCCACCACCTCCCCCTCCCCCCTCCCTTCCACTCACCCCCACCCCTTCCACACCATCCCATCCCTTCCCCACTCCCTAGTGCATACAGTTTTCCCAATCCTTCCTCCTTCTGAACTTCAAAATATAATTGTCAATATAATTGATATAAGTGGACATTCTAAATGAATTTTTATGAATTTTCATGAATTTTCATATATTATTTGTCTTTGCTAGATATAAGTTTCACCTGTGTATTCTTGATTGTATTATCGTTTTTAGAATATAATTCATTATATTTTGGATTGCATATCATGTAAATGCTAACATATAAGAATTTTTTTAATTTTAAAGTTTTTAAAAAACAATTGGTGAATGTGTATATAAACTACACCATATAAAATTAGAGTAACATTTAAGGCATTTTTTAGACTGTTATGTAACATATATTTTATCTTATTTTTTTATTATTCTTTATCACACAGTGTACTATTAACTAATTTATAGCAGTATAATGTATGAATCTATGTTATTGCACTTTATGGCAGTATATCTTTACTGGAGAGTCTGTTTTTTATAAACATTTATATATACTAGAATCAAATTAAATAATAGCCCAAATTGATTTGATTCAGGTTTATTTATAGTTCTATTAAGCCATGACTCGTTTCTAAGGGAGGTACTATCACTTAGTACCATTTCCAATCAAATTTGAGACCCTCCACTATATATACATTGCCATTCTTGTTCATGGACATTCCCTTTGATAAAGTTGCATTTGTTGCGACAAAACGCGTCAGGGACGTACCTTGCGACACTACGTCATCACGTTGTGTGTATCCTTTACGGCCGAGGAGCACATGGAATTATATGAAGGCCTACTCTGATACCAGACTGATCTGGAGGATTTTGAGTGAATCGGAGAAAGTACTGCTTGGGAGACTGATTCCTGCTGTTCGTGGACTCTATATCTGCTGCGGTTTCTGGACCTGCCTGGTGGTGATTATTAATCACATACTGCCTATTTTTATCTTCTACATTGTGAGTGTTTCTAATCCCCCCACCCATCCATCCCTACATTAAATGTTACAGTATCACACTATGGGGCGTGCGCTCTCTGTTTTGTTTTTCTCATATATACATATATACATACATGCATATATAAAATTAATTTTGATAAGTCCGAAATATTTCAACTGAATGATCACAACAGACAAGTGACACAATATATACCAAATCTTGTCTTTAAGGTAGCAAAGAAAAGTATACAGTAAAATATGCAGGGTTGCATGAAATCCAGGGCAAATCTATAGACTAAATTACCCCCCGATCATAGCAAAAATACAGAAACTCCTGGAATCATGGAGAGGCCTAGGCATTGTTTTTGTGGGATGTTGCACGATCATTACATCGATCATATTCCTAAAGTTAATATATGCTATTCAAATGTTCCCATTAATGATACCCAATAAATATATAAAGGTATATAGAAGGAATAGGCTGTTCACTAAATTCATATGGAATGACAGAAAACATAGGATTCATTTGGACAAGTGTCACTTATCTAAACATTATGGAGTTATGTCTGTCCCAAATATCAAACTGTTGAATAAAATAGCATTATTTCGATATGCTGGGGAATGGATAATAAAAAATTAGAGTTACACAAATGGTACCTTGGAATAATAGTTGTTTTACCCAAATGACCCAACAACGGATTTTTTTTTTTCCCCAAATGTTTTTATTAGGCATTGATACAACAGTAAACGCACAACAAACCACATTGCCTAATTCAGAGACATTTTAACATTTTTGGGGAAACAGAATGACAACCTAAATTGTCGAATTAAGGAGATGCCTTCAGAGAGGGATGGGGGTGGAGAGGGGAGGGGGAGGGTGGGGAGGAGGCGGGTGGAGTGGATCTCCACCCTGGCTGTCAGGGTCTCGACCCAGATGGTGGCTAGAGTTTTAGCTCCATCTATCCCTTGTTCCTCTCGAGAGGGGGTGGGTTTCTATCAGGTTGGGCCAGGCTGCCTTTCTCTCGTAAGGAGTATCCAAGGCTCCCAAACCTTGAAGAATGCAAATAGGTTTTGTCTCACGGTAGCAGTTAGTCTCTCCATGACCATTACCTCACTGATTCTCCTTTTTATCGTTCTCGTAGCTGGTGTGGTTGTTTTCTTCCAGGAGGCCGCAATCTCACTTCTCGCCACGGTAAGAATAAAGGAGATTAATTTCCTAGTTGGTCGGACAATGTTAGGCATTGGCCTGGCCAGTAGGAAGGTCAGTGGTTCGATAGGTAATTCTAGGTCAGTGACCTCTTTTATCAAATTTTGGACTTTAGTCCAGTACTTTACAATTTCTGGACATGACCACCAGATGTGGACCATGTCCCCTCTATGACCACAGCCTCTCCAACATAGATCTGATGCCAGAGGGTAGATCTGGTTTAAACGTGCTGGGGTAAGATACCAGTAATACAGGATTTTATAAATGTTCTCCTTTATTGTAGTGCATAGGGAAGTTTCTGAGGCTGCCTGCCAGATTTCTTCCCAGGTCTCTCTTTCTATAGTCCAACAACGTATTTTTTACTTGTGAAAAACACCTCCCTTCCTGCAGAACTAAAAGATAATATAATGTTTAGAGATACAGCCAGAGCATGACAATTTCTGTGGGGCAGAGTGAAAAAAGATTCAACTAATACGAGATACCTCTCCAGGGAAACCCATAATGTGAGCCGAATCACCAATTTAAAATGTGGGAAAAAAGGGATAATGCAGTTTAAAGATATGCAGCATGAGCTGAGGCAAGTAACAAAGATGTTTGATCAGATGAAACAACAATTTGATATACCAAACTCACACCTATTCTCCTATCTCCAAGCTAGACACTATGTGAATGAGGTGATACCCAACAGGAAAGATAAACACAAAAGCGCACCAAGATGAGAGATATAAAATGTATTACCAATAAATAATAATAATAATCACTTACATGGATAAAATCTTTAATAATCCCCGATCGTAACGATGACTGCAGTGGTGGGGCGTCACATAAGGTATGCAGGGGCAATCACAGTCCTTAGAGGTCAGTCCCGCGCGCTGGGGCTGTCTCTGTTATGCTTCCTATCATCCACGTGTATGAGCGTGGTGAGAAGCGTAGCGCGCATGCGCAGGAATCGAAGCCCCCTGCAAGTGTCCTTAGGATGCTTGTCCGTTTTGGTCACGTTTAAAAAACGATCGGAAACAGTCAGAAACGATACACTTGAGTGTGTACTAGCAGTAGCTTACATTACAGCCAGCCAGCCACAATAGTCGCGACGCGTTTCGTCTACCAAAGTAAACTTCTTCAGGCGATATCTGGGGCACCTGTTTAGGGGTCCTTTATAGGTCTTAGGCGGATCGTCATTGGTTAAATCTCAATGACTGCGCAGCCAATCAGGCTTGTTTGTCAAGGGGGCGGTCTAAATTGAAAATCCTCCCCTTTTGTATATGTTCTCAGTGATGGAATGCACTAGAGAGACATAATACACTTACAAATTGATATATATATTCAATATGTATGTAAAGGTGTAAACAAATGAGCCTTAAAGGATGACAAAAACAGATGTCCCATGTAGTCAAGTATAATAAAACATATATAATAATATGAACAGCATAAATAACAAAGTGCATCACATTCTATAAACAAAACATATAAATAACATATAAAACATGGGGAAGGGAAGAGGGGGAAAAGAGGGTAGAGGGGGGGGAAAGGGAGGGAAATGTTTCAAAACACAATTTGAGTGTGATTACCTCAAAAAGGGTGTTAGCTCCACATAATCATTTAAACCTCCCGGATATTTTGTTTGGAGGGTGAAAATCCAGAACTGCTCCCTTCTTGCAATTTGTAGATCTATGTTACCAGCCCGTACATTTGTTGTTATATGTTCAATGCCCATATATTTGACCCCTGTGGTACTACACTGATGAACATCCTTAAAGTGTAACAGAAGGTGTGTAAGTGGTTTGTTAGAGGCCAATAATTTGGGGATATTAACAATATTTCTAAGGTGCTCCATCACTCGTATTTTAAGGTGACGTTTGGTACGGCCTACATATTGTAATCCACATCCACATTGCAGGATGTAAATAACATATGTGGTTAAGCAATCGATGTAGTTCTTAATTTCATACTTAAAATCTGTCACTTTGGATTTGAAGTGATCCTGTGTTAGCATTCTAGGACAGATTTTACATCTATTGCATTTGTGGTTACCTTTTAAACCCAACAACTCCCTAAGGTCTTTCTTTTTAATGGGATCACTAACTTTAAGGAGACTTGGGGCTAAGATAGTTTTCAAGTTGTTGGATTTCGTAAACACAATCGGTGGTCTTTTAGGTAAAGTCTTTGCCAAGATGGGATCCATCTGCAGAATGTACCAATATTTGTTCAAGATATGTTTAATTTTCCTGTGAGAACTATTAAATTTAGTTACAAAATATGGTGTTTTTCTCTCATTTCTATTTTTATCACCTTTAGGGTCTGTTTCACTCGGTTCTAAAATGGGCAATGTAATGATAGAATCATTGGTAACAGAGTTTTCCAATGGTAGAATAGATATATTACCATTGGTAACAGGTATTTGTTTTATGTTACATTTAATGTTTTTTGATTGAATCAGTTTTTTCCTATTAATGTTCAGTGCTCTTTTGTAGGCTCTATCAATAATAGGAATATCGTAGCCCTTTTGAATAAAACGTTCAAAAAGTATCTGTGATTGTACCTTGAACGTTTCTATATCAGCACAGTTACGCCTAATGCGTAAAAACTGGTTGTATGGGATGTTATTGATGCATCTCCTTTCATGTCCACTCTCTGGATGCAGAAAGGAGTTCACATTGGTGTTTTTAAAATGTGTTTTTGTGTTTAACTTGTTATTATTAATATAGATTTCCAAGTCCAAGAAAATAATTTCAGTTGGACTTAGTTCGCTGGTAAAAATGAGATTGAACTGGTTATCATTCAACCTCGCAACGAAGCTATCAAACGAAGTGCTGTCACCGTCCCAGATAACAATCACATCATCGATATATCTGCGCCACATAATCAACTGCGGCGCAGATACATCGATGCCCCATATATTAGACGATTCCCACCATCCCATGTATAAATTCGCAAAAGATGGTGCAAAACGTGTCCCCATAGCAGTGCCACACAATTGTAAATAAAACTCGTGTTCAAAAAGAAAATAATTGTGTTTCAAAATAAATTCGATTGAATTGTGAATAAATCTGCGTTGGAGAAAAGGTAACGTGCCGTGTAGGGCCAAAAAGTAATCAATAGCATCTAAACCCCCTTTGTGCGTGTCACGGGAGGGCAGGCCCAATACACATTTATATTTAAGAGATCAGTCACAAGGCAAAACAGGCAGTAAAATAAATTGCGGTTTATTCGGACAAGACCCCGGAAACACACAGAAATACAAGAAACAGAGAATATACACACTTACGGGGGTCTGGGGAAGAGATCTACCCTTTCCTAGTTGCAAGGCGCCTGTTCAGGAAAGGCTTACCTTGATAGGACCTTGGGCTCCTGGACCGAAATCCAGCCTGCTGGCTAGGCCTCCCCATGCTTCCAGGTGTGAATAGCTCTTTCACAGAAGCATCAGCAGGGAGAGGCCTGCCAGAGGCTGCTTGTCTTCAGACCTCCACCAGGAACAAGAGAGAGAGCTGCTTTTACAGCACGCTCTTATATAGGCTGAAATCCTATCTAAATCATTGAGGAGAGTAATAGCCAATTAAAGCAGGGATTGAAATTACGCATTCACTGATAGGAGGGATAAATTCAAAACTTGCCAATAGAAACCTTGCTTATCAGTTCTGACATCCAGAGCCGTTTTATACCTGGCTCCGCTGTGTCTACTTAGAACAAAGACATCTTAATCAACATCCTGCTCACCAAATGGTTTCCCCCCTCTGCCATTCCTCTCCTCTTTGAACTATGGAATCTATGCAAACTAGCCAGCATATTACCCATATGCCTGTGCTTTCTGTATAGAACCTTATAGTAAACATTAAAACACAATATAAAGTACACTTCCTTACAGAATATAATCTGGGGAACCTTATACTTATAAGGGAAATAAATTGGGGAGATTTGGGCTTGGAAACCCTTTCTGAGCTGGGGCATTGAAATGCTAATTCACATGTAATTCACATGCTAATTCACACTGCCTTTTGTCACCAACCTGGGTTTAAATCACAGGACAAACATAATACATTGCAGTTTTAAAACACAGAGAACCAACATTTGGACACAAGAGCTGACACTCTCAGCCCATACCATATGGTTTCAGGGGCAGCCAGCCGGGTTCCCCCTTTATTAAGGAAGGCCGACACAGCCTATCGTCACAGTGCGGAATAGAAGTGTAAAGTGATTGGACATCAAGAGTAGCTAAGTGATAAGAAGATTTCCAGGTGAAATCTGCAAGAATGGTGAGAAGAGAAGAAGTGTCTAGTAAATGTGATGGTAACAGGGAACTAAAGGTTGAAGAAAAGAGTCTACATAAGAAGAAAGATTGACAGTTAGAGAGTTAATCCCTGAAATAATAGGTCGCCCAGGTGGATTAGTAAGTGATTTGTGAATCTTAGGCAAATGATACATGATAGGGATGGTGGGAGCCGTGCATCTTAAAAATTCAAACTCTTGTTTTGTAAGAACACTAGATTTGAAAGCAGATTCCAAGTGTGCACTAAGATCTAGTTGAAATTCAGCTGTAGGGTCTTTGGGTAATTTACAATAGGACAACGGGTCAGACAATAATCTCACAGCTTCTTTGCAGTAATCTACTCTGTCTTGGAGTATAATACCTCCACCCTTATCTGCTTCACGTACGAGGTGATACACAAACAAAAAATGTTGGGGTAAAAATACAATAGATTCAGCTATACATTTGATGAACTCAATAAAATGAAAGCAATACATTTTATATAATCCAATTCTAAGGCATGGATTATAGAGGGCGCACACACGCGACGGAGCGCATGGCGTTGCGCGTCCCTGACGCCTGAGTGATGTGTGCACTATAAATGGAGGCGTGGCGGAAGTGTCACCAGGCTGGTTCGCCCTCATTGGCTGAATTGCTCATGTGGTGCGGCTGCTGTGCGAAAAAATTCGGCCGCACGGTCGCTATTTATCGCTCACACGGTCGCGCGCATTATGGGCGGCCTCACACCTGTGATGTCAGTTCTTCGCGCGCCCTCGAGCTCACTATAATCACGGCCTGATAGTCAATGCAGAGAACATTTGGGGAAATACAAATCAAATTTGGAAGAAACATTTCCCAGAGATACCCACTTTTTATAAGATCTTTGAAAATCAGGAAGCAAATTTAAAAACCCGAAGTGGAGTGAATGCAGGAAACAAATATCAAAGTGTTAGATAGGGCCTATATTTCACCCTGGTAAAGAATATTTGCCTGTAAAGAGGACCTGGGAATATGCCCAAAATGTGGCTTAGAAAAAGCAGCCCTAAAACACGGCTTCTGGGAATGTAGGAAAATAAAACATTTCTGGAATAAAATGGTACAATTTATACAAAATGTTTTCAAACTTGATTTAACAATGAAGCCAGAAGGATTATTATTGGAAAACTTCGAAATCATAGGTGAGAAACAAAAAAGTCAAGTTCCAAAATTGATAATAATAATAACTACTATTGGCAAAAAGTGTATTTTAAGAGATTGATTTCAAAAACGGTACCGAAATTATCAGAGACAAAAAGAGAACTATTGATGTTAATGCATTTTGATAAAAGAGACACATATTCAGATACAGAAAAGAGCTCAAAAATGGGAAACCTATTTGGAAAAAAAGGAAAAAAATAATAAACATTTCCAAAGGTATGGAATGGGTTATCTTGAAGAGGATAATTCAATAACAGAAACAGAAAGCAAACAGATAATGTAATGAAAAAAAATATATATATATCGAGTGCAAAATTTTAATTGTTGAGAGTTCTACAGTATACTGTTAAACTCGAAAGAATATTGCTATGCATTTACGTGTCTATTTTTCATCAAGTTTTGTCATGTAATGTTAGGTCATGTATGTATGATATCTTAATGTAAGATCTTCTAAGATTGTCTATGTATCATTATTTTTTAATGTCGTGTAAAAATGGAATGTCTGACTTCTCTTGAAAAATAAAAAAACATTATGTAAAAACACATTTCCTTCTTGCTTACCTGGATAACGCAGCATTTTGTGATTATCTATACACTTTGGCGGTCAGTTAGTAATGCTACAGAGAAGTGTTAGAGGCCACTGTTTTTTCTTGAGAAGTTTACAACGATTTTAGGTAATTATTTCCCAACTTCAGCGTGAATAAAGCAACATGAGAAGTTTACGTTGCTTTGTAGATCACCTAATATTCCACCAATACATTTCCATAAACACCCTCTTTTGTCAATGAAAAAAGCTGCTGGCACAGAGCACAACATCTAAATGACGACAAGAAAACCTTTATTAATAGTACTTGGAAACTGAAGCAACATTTCAAGTAATTGGATAGGATTTTTGAAGGGGGGGTCAGTTATCAGTCGTCCGTTTGCAAAATTGGTGCAAGGAAACCTAACCTGATTTTAATAGAGCAAAAAAAACAAACATTGTTTTTATGACATTTTATTCATTCAGAAATCTGGCACTACTGTATTTTATTCACTTTTATATGCCCCAGTTTTGCAGCCGGGAGGCATTAATAAATAAATTGCGGGGCATTCGCGCTACTTTTTAGCATTTGTACATTAGCCAAATAGGTCTATAGTATTTGCCCTATAAATAAAAGCAACGGGGACATTTATCAAAGTCGGCTGGTCGCAAAACCTCAGATAGAGGCTATCAAATAGAATAAATAAAAACTTTCCTGTTGTAACCAATGGTTTGTTTTTTGTTTGATTAATCTGGTGCAGTGTTTTTGCACAGGTTTTGCAGCAGGAAGATTTTGATAAATGACCACCATAGTGCTGGCTGCTAGTTCCCTTACACCCTGGCTATACTCCAAGGGTTTGTTAATTACACTCCGTGGGATTACCATTTCCCTTATGAATTACAGCACAACCCATCAGCCTGCTCTATTTTAGCTGCAGTAAAATGATGGAATCCTCACATAGCACAGATATTTAAACTGTATCACACTACATCATATGGAAATCTTGAGTTGTGTGGAGTCTGCAATACCATGGCCAATTTACATCTAATTAAAGCTATTCAATTATGAGTAGGAAAATTGTGGTTAACTTTCCAATTTATTCCATTTTCCATTTCATTTGCTATTCTGCAGTATCCACGATGGAATTGTAAGAAATGGGTCTCTCAGAGATATGGTATAAAGCAGATGCCTCTGGACTCATGTTATCTCCTTGTCTTTGTAGCACAGGCTTGTCATGTAATGTAAGCAGTGTCGGATTTAAAGTTTTGCCGCACATTGGCACTTAACCTGGTCCACCTTCTCCTGCAGCATCATGGCATCACGTGACGATGTGTTTCCATGACAAAGTAAGTAAGGAAAAGTGATCTAAAAGGCGCTTAACACAAAAAGTGCTCACTATTCTTAAAGTGGTAGAAAATGAATACAATAAAAATATTGTGAAAACAAGTGTGCATACAAAATATAAGTTCAGTGCAATATAAAGTTGTAACTCCCTGCTCAAACCCTCTGGTAGGGCCTGTCTTCACTGGTTCCAAGAAGTTGAACTGTATTTTCACAATCCAGGGGGTGTATATAGGGGGAAAAAAAACATTAAAAAAATCTAAGTACAAATGATAGTGCAAAATTGAGTTTTTATCAGCCTGATTATTGGTTCGTATGTGCAACCTAATCACAAGATGTAATAGAGCAACTGTGGCAAACGGTTCTTTTGTACCAGGTCAAGTAATGCATCAGACAGAAGTATCATCAGACAGGAGTGTCAGGAGAGATAAACCGCATCAATATGCGAGAAAGGTATCCATAGCACAGATCAATAAGGTAAAAAATGTTTATATTGAGAGAGTAAAAAAACACACTTACAATAATGCAAAGATAAAAAGGCACGTAACACTATCGTGTGTTGGTAGACGCTGCTAGAAACTGCCGCTCACCACATTCGCCTTTGGTCGGACGCCCCGTCACTCTTGGGAACCCTCCAAGGCCCGGAGTCTCCCTGCTGATGGTGTGTGCGGTCTCTGCTCTAGAATGACGTGACGTCACACGTAGCCATTATGTCATTCTCTTCCCATTTAATCTTATTCAGAACATTCAAAATGTCAGTTGTGTCTCTTAGATAAGCTTTTTGGTTTATTACATACTTCTGAAGGAACGTGTCAATATATTGTGATAGGTTGGCCGTAAGTGAGTCAATCCCCGAGACTATTGGTCTGCCTGGGGGATTGACTACACTCTTATGCACCTTAGGAAGGAAATAGAACACCGGAAATTTCGGATTGTTTTTATATAGAAAATTATATTCCTGATCATTTAATATTACAATTCCCTTTCCTCTATCCAATAGCATTGAGTGAGAATACCCAGCTACTACAGAGCACCAGGTAGACGTTCTCCAAAGTGCCTGCAAGCCACGGAAGCGATACCAGAAGTGACGAGATAACCCGAGGACGCAACGGAGCAGAGACCGCAAAAACCATCAGCGGGGAGGCTCCGGGCCGTGGAGGGTTCCCAAGAGTGACAGGGCGTCCGAATGAAGGCGGATATGGTGAGCGGCAGTATCTAGCGGCATCTAACAACACACATGAAAGTATTACGTGCTTTTTTATCTTTGCATTATTGTAAGTGTGTGTTTTTTTTTACTCTTAATGTAAACATTTTTTATTTTATTGATCTGTGCTATGGATACTTTTCTCTCATATTGCTGAGGTTCATCTCTCCTGACATTTCCATGACAATGTGACACCATGTGATGTTACGTTGTCATGCAACGTGTCACCATGTGACGTTGCAGCATTATTTGATGCCGTGATGCTGCGGGACGAAGGAGAAGGAAACAAACCTTTACAGAGGCCCCACGCTCTCTCCTGGTAATCAGTGGGGAAGAGATTGAGGCCTTTGTATGCTGCCCCAAAAATTTGCTGCCCTAGGCCAGGCTTATCGGGCCTAATGGGAAATCTGCCACTGAATGTAAGCCTTTCCTACAAGGGTCTCTGAGTCAGTAAGATAGGAAGATAATGGGTGTGTTCAAAGGACGATAATCTGGTGAGGACCCTCACTGATTCTGCTAACCACTGCCAGGTCACCAAGTATATAACATTAGCAGAGGAATAAAGTAAGGGAACATATTATGATTTTAGATAGCCAAACTTTTTGTTGCCAGAGAAGTACCGTAAGTCCAAGACACTGGTTGTAGATTTTGACATTCAAAATAATTTTTATGTCCTGAGCATTTGGTTAAAAAAAATGTTTCAGTTGAACTACATTTAAAACAGTTTTTGCCACTTGTTGGTCAGTATGTATTGTGACATAGTCCAAAGATGTTAGGCAGCTTTCTGCCCCATTTTAGGTCAGAAAGTGCAGGAATAGTTAATGATCCATTCCACAGCTTCACATTTACTCAGGCTGGTGGATGGAAAATCCAGACCACAGATTACAATGGGTCTAGTTCTCCCTCACCTGCTCTCCTAATCAAAAGAACAGGTATTTAGAGCAGAGAGGTTTGCTTTTCAGTCTCTCTCCTTAGAGGCTGGGGGTGTCGCTGCTCCCCGGAATCCAGTTAGGGGTGGACGGCCCCTTCAAGTATCACAGTACCAGAGGATTTGCCTGGACACTTGGGACCGAGTTCCCACCACGAACAGATAAGACAAACAAATCTTTATTGCTGTATCTAAAAGGCTATGCTTTATCTTGTGACCCTAAATGAGAGGGCATTGTTTTAAACTGGGGAACCAGGTTAGTTGGCCAAACAGCAGTTAGAGGCTGATTCTGATGTGTAGTTAGATCCCTGAATGGGATAGGATTTGGTTTATTTGATTTGGTTTGGTTCTGAAAAGTGACACTGTGTGAAATGCTATAACACTGATATGAGTAAACCGCTGAAGGTTAAATGTCTGGGTGCCTCCTGCCTACACATGTTAAAGCTGCAGTACCTTACTTGGATGAAAATAAAGCAGGCAGAAGCCTGAGTTAAGCAACGTAATACTTTGCATGTTCCTGTTTGTTGTATAAATAACCCTAGAAGACTGTGTCGGGAAGAACCCAGACAGACGTCAGCGCTACAAAAGAGGGGCGTTTGTCACAGTATGTATATCTGTGTATATGTATTGCTCCCACCGTGTACCCGGCGCTTTACAAAAGAGTACAAATAAAACAGTACAGGGAATTATAATACAATAAGTGCAACAAAGCCAGACAAAAGGAAAGTAAATCCCTGCCCCAGAGAGCTTACAATCTAAGTAGTATGTTAGGAGACTTGCAGAGACAGCAGGTGAGTGAGTAAGTGCTGAAGATTGCAGTGCTTGGCCACAATAGTTGGTAGGAGCGACTGTGGGTATGGGATAGTTACCACAAGCCCAGACTACTGAAATCCTTCATTTAAGAGGTGAGTTTAAAATAGGTTTGCCTTAAAGATGGGGAGAGACCGTGCTTGGGGTATTCCGAGTGTGAGAGAGTTTTACAGGTAAGGGGTTGGTGAGAGAAAAGGGTTTACAGTGAGAAAGAGCAGTCATGGTGAAAGGGGCAGAGAGGAGACAGTTATGGGTAGAGCGCAGGAGACGAGCAGATGTATAACGACAGATCAAAGCTGATATGTAGGAAAGAGCAGATGAGTAGAGAGCTTTAAAGGTAAGGAGGAGAAAATTGTAGGTGATTCGAAATTCGAGATGAGCAGAAACTATTTTGGGAGAAAGTGAAATTATTCTAGCAGCCGAATTTTGGATAGATTGCAAAGGGGAAAGTTGTGAGGCAGGGTGGCCTGCTAGCAGCATGTTACAATAATCCAGAAGGGTAAGGATAAGGGCATGCATTAGAGTTTTAGCAGTAGATTGACAGAGGAAAGGGCGAATCTTGGCAATATTACGGAGGAATATTAGGAATTTTAGCCATGCTGGGAATGTGAATGGAGAACGAATGGGAAGAGTCAAATGTTACTCCTAGACAACGGGCGTTGGCGACAGGCTAGAAGGTAGTAACGTTCACTGTGATGGAGAAAGGGGATATTAGGCCAGATTTAGAGGGAAATATGAGGAGCTCAATTTTAGACATATTAAGTATAAGGTGGCAGTGCACCATCCGCAAGGATATAGCCAGGAGACAATCTGAGACTTCGGCCTCGATTGCAGGAGTGAGGGAAAGGGTGGATAGATATATCTGCATATTATCTGCGTAAAGATGATACCTAAGGCCAAAAGAGTTGATGAGGTTACCAAATGATACTGTGTAGAAAGAGAAAAGAAGAGGTTCCTGAAAAGAGCGATGAGTTACACTAACAGAAGACAGACATGTTAGCAACAGAGAATGTGCAATCTGAGAGGTGTGATGAGAACCAGGATAGAGCTTTGTCTAGCATAGAAAGAGAGTTTAGAATATGAAGAAGAGTGACCGGCAGTGTCAAAATCAGCCAAGAGATTGAGTAGAATTAGTAGGGAAAAGTGACCTTGGGTGTTTGCTTCATGTAGATCAACGGTCAATTTAGTAAGCAAATTCTCTGAGTGAGCTGAATGAAAGTCAGATTGTAAGGGGTCCAAGAGGACATGGGAATGAAGAAAGTTGATCCTACGGAAGAAAATTAGACATTCTAGCAATTTGGAGGCAAATAACAGGAGGGATACAATGTGGTCGTTAGTAAGGCACATAGAGTCTAGGTTGATTTTGAGAATAGGTGCTAAAGGCCAACGAGAAATTGAAGATGTGTTTGAGAGGGGGAACTAAAACAGAAGTAAGAGTTCTGATAAGGTGTGAGGGAATATGATCAAGAGGGCATGTGGTAGAGGTAGAAGAGAAGATCAGCCTTGAAACTTCCATCTCTGCAATTGGAGAAAAGGAGTCAAGAGGGGAAGAAGGAGATTTAAGAAGAAGCGGAGAGGAAAGGGACAGAAGGAACCTCCTTGTGCATAGCCTCCACCTTGTCTTTAAAGTAGTTGGCAAAAGCTTGAAGAGAAGTGAAGAAAAAAGGGGAAGTGGGAGGAGAAGTTCAAAGGAGGGAGTCAAATACAGAGAAAAATTTAATGGATTGGATTTGTGAGTGTTCATGAGTGAGGAAAAGGAGTGTTGTTAGGCCTTAGAAAGGGCAGAGTTAAAACAGGAGGAGAAATTTATAGTGTAGAAACTGAGCATGAGTGTGAAATGTCCTCCATAGGTTTTCAGAGGAGTGAGTGCAAGTGCAAAGGGCGCGTGCTTGTATTTATATCTTTATATCTTGTGAATTTATCCAACACCGTGGGCTAGAGGGACACTTACAGTATGCTGGAGCCTAGAAGGGACATATAGATCAAGAGAAGAGGAGAGGATAGAGTTGCAAGAGTTGAAAATATTGTCAGGTTCAGAGGAAAGCGAGAGAGAAGAGAGGTTAGAGTTTAGGGTAGACGTCAGAGCAGAAGGGTCAATAGAGCGAAGGTCTCGAGAGTAGCGAGTAGAACAAGTAGTAGGGGGGTGAGAGGAATAATTGGTTGGGAATGATAGGAGATGACCAGAGAGTGGAAGGGGGGTGTAGGAGACAAGTATAGATTTATTACCAGGGAGACATATTTAAGTGGAAATAAACATTGACTTTTATTTAGCCTGCGACTTTACACAGTACAATTTTATATCAGCATGCAAAACAAACAAACAGCCAATCCCTTTGTAGGGGCTAACTCATACTTCCCAGTCCCTATCTGCAGGACTAGGAGAATAGTCCTCTTGCCAACCTCTGACCACAGTCCAAAGAGGTACCTGTAAGCAGCAGCTCTTTACATCAGCCCGGGTCTGGGGTTTTGTCCATTGGGTGTACCCTCTGGTGTGTTCCAGGGTCAGTTGTGTTCTGGAAAAGAGGGTCTGGCTCCCTGTTAACTCTATGGCTGCACAATCCTATGCTAGATAACCTTCAGTGCTAGAGAGCCTCATGCAGTTTGTGCAGCACACCTTTAAACCTACGTGATGAGTCAGGTGTAGACTGGCTAAATGACTCTAGCTGAATTAACTAGCGCCATACTGGACTCATCTACAGACAGGCTTTAAGTATACTGTCTTTTTAAATCGGGGAATGGCCCTGTCACATACCTCCCCTATTTGTGGGTAGCTCGGGCTAGCCACGGCTGAAGCCCATCTTTCCACTCTCTCTCGATGTGACTGCAGCTCAAAATGAGAATGGTTGGAGGAACAGAACCCTGAGTCACGCAGGAACTGGAGTCCTTTGCCCAGGTGCCCTTCACTCAGAGCTATATTTTTGGGGCTTACATTTGGGTCACCCTCTGGCACTCCTGAGATGAACCAGCGAAGGTTGACAATTTTATAGCAGTTCATGTGCCCGATATGTGGCATTGGTTGAAGAGGACACCCATTACGCAATCCTTGTGTATGGTGTCACTTTCCATATGTGCTTGTATTCAGTGCACTTTAGTCACTTGTGGAGGACTTTTTCCAAGCACAAGCCCTTTCCATGATGTGCTTAGCTTCCTCGCCTCTGTAGAGGACTCCTGGCTCAAGCTCCTTTTTCCACTTTACCAATTCTTCTTTTAATTGCTTGGCACCAAGTTATCTCCTGCTTCACGTGATCTTTTCTGCCCTGAGACTAGGATGACCACTTGCATCTGGTTCAGTATCAATGATCGCATGTGGTTCAATGTGTGCAGAGTTTTGACCCCAGTGGCATCTCTGTTTGGTTGTCGGTAGACTTATCATCTGGGGCATTTTCCCTTTGCAAAGACGAGTGGGCAAGCATCGTTGCACCTTTAGGGGAGTGATCACCGACACAGTTCTGTTTTAATCTAGCCAAAGACTGAATCTTTATAGCGGCTAGTTTCATCGTGAGGAAACTGGTCTGGGCCCCGTGGGTATGGTAACAGGACTGAATTTGTATTGTCTGCCTCAGACCGAATTTGGTTCTTTCGCCCTGGCGTTAATTGACCGCCAGTTGTAGCACTGAGATGGTATTGTGGATGTGCTTATAGCAATGCACAGGTTGCTTGGTTGTGACGTAGGACCTATATCTGGACTGAATCACATAAGCAGCTTCCATCATTTACTTGTAGCATTTTTGGAGCAGACTCTTCATAACATTTGACTGAACCACAATTTCAATTTGTTTCAAATGTTCATACTTCTTCCTTTGCCCTTGCATTCTCCACATTTACTGGAGAAGGCATGTTGCTTTGTTTTGGCGATAAAGCTGGCGAGTTGTAATTCCACTGTAAGCAGCCTATATGGTGAGCATCGCAGAGCGTTTTTGCAAGTACAGCTGCAGCGGCCATTATTCTAAAACTTCACCGCGCCGATTTCGTGTGCTCTGCTGTACTCCACGCAGCATGGACGCGGCCAATCGCCCCAGGCACCCGCGCTTATTGCGATTGCTTTGTTGAATTTCATGGATTCTGTTTCTTCGTTTGCAATGAAATGAATTAATTGCAATGTGTACAGTACTGTGCTACTGTGCTACTGTGCTACTGTGTCAATTGAAGGTGTTTCAAAACCAGAATTCTAAAATGCCATTTTCTGCACTCGCCGCACTCGCATCTTAAGGCGGTACGGTTGAAAAACATCATACACCATGACAGGGGTATTCCGAGCGGTGCACCAGGCGAAGTTTTAGAATAACGGCCGCTGCAGCTGTACCTATCTTTCTCCAATTTTCCTTGGATGAAAGCTCGGCCGTATTTCACTTCTTTCTGCGTGTGCTCTGATCTGAAAGAGTTCCAATTGCAGACACAGGTATCTGCTCTACTCCTGATGAAGAGCGCCCTCTGCTTCTTCCAGTGCTAACTGTACTTAAAACTTTCCTCGTTGGAGTTGTTGCTTCTCCTTAACTTCTTTGTGAAGCTTCTCTTCTCCTTTACTGGCTTGATCGGCCAGATATGATGCATCCTCTGTCAGATTTCTATTCTTTCTGTCCACAGTCTCTATAACCCTCAGGACCTTCTTGTAGTCCTCCTTCCATTTACACACTTCTGAGTTGAGACTCCAGGCCTCCTGGCGTGAGACTTCTAGCTCTAGGTGAGTGCATGAAGCACCTTCTAAGAGATTTCAAGATCCGTACTAAGACTGCGGACATGTTTTTGAGAGACATAGCTCTGCCTTGAGACACTGAAATTCATTTTTAGAGATCTCCAGTTCGTGCAGCAACTGCTGATCTCCTGGTGTGAGGAATCAAGCTCCATGCGGAGAGTGTGAACCTTATTCTGGAAGATGTCCAAGTCTGTCCTGGCGAGAGACATTCAGCTCTGCACTGAGACCTGAACCTCTTTCTGAAAGAGCTCTTCTCATCTTCATCCGTATCCTTGTAGGACGGGAAGGGACACTTCATTACAGGAACACCACATTTTGCCCTCCATTTTGGCGGTATTAGGTGTACTCTTCCCCTGACCTCTCAGGTATTGCAGTGATTTTCACTGTATATGCTAGAACCCCAGCTTGTAGTACTACAGATGGGCAGACTTCACTTGCAGACTTCGTAGCTTTCCCAGACTTTCTATTTTTCTGACCGGCCATTTTAAAAAGCCATGTTTGTATACCTTTTTATCACACACGTGGGTGGAGGGGTAGATTTTGGTCACAGAGTCAATACCTTGCGTGGATCATGGTCTGTCACCACCCCCCCTTTTCGGCCAGGATGTGTAGCCCTTTAATTCTGGTCACTTCTGCACGTTGTTCTTATGTTCTTGCTTTTGTTGCCCAAGCTGTTGCAGGAACTGTAGGCAAACAAAAGTACAACAATTTTCACATAGGGTCTCCCGGGCCCCTTTGAAATTCAAGGGCCAGCACTCATCCTAACACCTGACAGCATATATAGGGGAAAAGTGCAGAGGTTTAACCAGGGAGACATATTTGAGAGAAAATAAACATTGGCTTTTATTTAGCCGTGGCTTTAAACAGTACAACTTTGTATCAGCATGAAAAACAAACAGCCTATCCCTTTGCCTTTCCTAGTTGCACTCCCTTGCTTCTCTTATATAAAATCAGATTATTTGACGCAGTGATAGTGGAGCAGGAACACTGTTCCTGCACGTATTTTCACAGCCAGAACCGCGTTTCAGCAGTCCTACAGCCACTTTGCCCCCCCCCCCTCCCCTCTACATGGGGATCGTGGGTGCAGAGTTTCAGTGCCCTATCCCGTGCCATATGGGGGCTCGCTCTGGCGGTCCGAGTGAGAGGGGAGGAGAGTGAGTGGGAGTGAAGAGGGAAAGTGAGAGTGAAGGGGGAAGAGTGAGAGAGAGAATGGTGGATTGTGAGAGGAAGGGGGAGAAACAGAAAAGGGGGAGAGAGAGAATGGGGAAAGTGAGAGACAAGGAGCGCAAAGAGCAGGGGAAAGAGTGAGAGAGAAGGTAAAAAGAATTAGAGAGGAGGGGAGCGTGAGAGAAGGGGGACAGAGAAGGAGATAGAGTGAGTGAGGAGGGGAAGAGAGAAAGGAGGGTGAAGAGTGAGGTAGGGGGAAGAGTGATAGGAAAGGGGGAAGGGTGAGAGAAAGGGCATGTAGGGAAGAGAGACATGGGAAGGAGATGTAAGTGAGGAGAGAGTATGTAGGGGATAAACTGGTGAGGAAGGGAGTATGTGATGGAGAAGCTGGTGAGGAGGGAAACATGTGATGGAGAACTTGGAGAGGGGGAAGCATAGTTACATAGTAGATGAGGTTAAAAAAAATACATATGTCCATCAAGTTTAACCGAAGCTAAATGTAGATGACTGATACATAGCCTATGTTTGTACTTATATTATTTTGATCCAGAAGTGTGAGGATTGTCCGTCGGTCCCTCCCCCATGACACACCCTGTGACGGGACGGGTGACGAACGTTGCAATACCAGGCTGAGGGACACCGCACACCCCACGCTTAGGCTCCGCCCCGTGATGTGTCGTGTGATGAAGCACCTAACGAGCGCCGCCCTGCCAGGCTGGTGACACCACACGGACCTCACTCAGACTTCGCCCTCGTGATGTCACGGGTGAGGCGCACCGCATGCAAGCTACGTGCAGGTGCCGCGCCTACCTTTGGCACATGAGGTTAAGTGCATCAGCATATATTCCACACCTAGATAAAGGGGAAGAGCAGTATGATCAGCGCTAATGCTACTAATATAAAACAGTGACAATATGAGTAACAGTGATTAACATAATAAACTTTAAACTTAAAGTAGGGGCTGCTTAGGCAAAATAGGGTTAACACAGACCAATTGAAACAATGAATACAAAGAACCGGCGCCTCCAAGGTGAAAATGAATAAATCTGACCAAATATAAAGTCCAATATGGATGGCAAGCAATCCTGAGGGGAATCTTCAATGGAGTCTCATTGAAGGACAAACAAAGACAAAAAAGAAAGATCATAGTGCAACTCCAATAACAAAACAAAAAAAACTAAAAACAAAACACTGAAAAGATTGACAAAAGGATAATTACAAATTTAATATGCAATTAAATAAAAAATATTAAAACAACAAACAAATGTCCGTTGGGCTAAAGACGCTAGTAAAGCTATATCATCCGGTAGGAGTAAAATTAGAATCCTACTTACAGCAAGGCTGAAATGTTAAAGCCCATAGAAAAGCTGTCCTTGAAGTCAGACAAGGAACCTCTGCAAAAGAGTGGAACAACACGACCTCCAAGACTCCACACTGGCGGGACGACCACTGCTGCCACACACGCAGACCCACAAGGTTAGTGAGAGGTGCCACAAGGTAGAACTGCAACTCCACGCTGCTGGGAGAATTACCGACGCCGCACACACAGACCCACTGGTCACGTGGTGTGCCGGTGACGTCACAGAACAGCGTGAGAGAAGGGGGAGAGCCTGGACAGGCAATAGAGCTCGGAGAGCTAGGAGGCAGAGTCTGATAAGGACACCATTCAAAGGGATAGGATGATAAGGGTCAAGAGCCAATAAACCACCCTTTGTTTGTCCTTCCATGAGACTCCATTGAAGATTCTCTTCATATATTCCACACCTGCACTTCTCCCACCCCTGTTTACCAGTGGACTGAATATGTCATGGGGCGGTTCTTGTTCATTACCCTGCAGCTGTGTGCTGCCCTACCATTGGCTGCCTGTCCTTTAAATGCTCAGTCAGCCCTGCTGCAAAGTGGATGAGCATAAACCTCTGTTTGTGTACTAGTGTTTGCCTCAAACACCTTGCTGCCCTGTTGCTGTCTTGTCTTGCTTATCCTGTTCCTGTTTTGACCTCGGCTTGTATCTGGACATCCGCCTCTCTGATCCTTGACCTCGACGTGCATTGGACTTCTACCCTCTATACCCCGGCACCGCATAACGACTATCCGATCTCTCCAATCCTAGACCACCTCGACCATTCTGGTTTCTCCTACCCTGACCCTGCTACAAGGCTACTACTCTGCACTCCGGATGTGGCTGCCCAGTTGTAGGTCGGTGGTTACCAACATTCCCTCCTCAGCCTTGTTGTCCCGTCTTGTTTGTGGTGAGCACTCGTTACAAGAAGGCAAAACAAAAAGTGTGTACTGAGCATGCACATTTTAAGTGAAACTTCTTTGTCTTTGGTCACTGTTTTGTCACAGATATTGATTATAATTAACATTCAAAACACAATGTCAATGGGAAAACGCAAAGAAGTTTGACTTAGAACGCGCGTGCTCGGCACACACCTCTGTTTTAACTATTTGCACTTATATATTTATACTAACATTCTGTGTGTGTGTGTATCTCTGGTGCCTGTGTGTGTGTGTCTGCCTCTGAGTGTGTGTGTGTCTGTGTGTCTGCCTGTGTTTTTGTGCTTCTGTCTCCCGAGTCCGGTCACCACTCCGCATGTGCAGCAAGACCCGACAGTGTTTTTAACCTCCGGGCAGCCTGAAATGGTTGTTCTGTGCACATGCACGAGCGCGACTGGCACGCGCCCATTAGGAGTGTGACATCACCCGCGTTACGGATTTTTCCCATGAAAACCCTGTAGGCGCCAGCAAAGAAGCTTCACTTAAAAAAAAAAAACCCTTTGAAACATCATCCAATGATATCTCATAAGGAGAAAATTAAATTCCTCTGGACTCCAAATAATGAGAATTAGATTTCTCCCTGGATCAACATCTTTCCATGTTTGTTTATTTGTAATATCCCTGTATACCTTTCTTATCTGAAAGGATGTCCAGCCTATTTTTGAAGATATCTATTGTATCTGCCATCACTGTCTCCATCGGTGATAAATTCCACATTTTAACTGCCCTTACTGTAAAGAACCCTTTCCTTTGTTGCTGGTGAAATCTTTTTTCCTCCAACCTTAAGGGATGACCCTGTGTTGTTTGTACAGCTCTAGAGATGAATAGTTACTTTGAAATCTCCTTGTATTTTTCTCGAATATATTTGTATATAGTTATGATATCTCCTCTTAGATGTCTCTTTTCTAATGTAAAAAAAATCTAAATTAGCTTGTCTCTTCTCATAAATCAGATCTTCCGTCCCCTTTATTAGCATGTGGGAGAGAAGCTGGTGAGGAGGGGGCATCTGGAAGCCTGAAATATTCTGTTTATTATATTTACTTTATTGTGCTATGAAAATGAAATCAAGGCAATAAAATTGTGTTGTTTTGGATTCCCTATAGCTTTTTTTTTTTAGAACTGTTTTGAGTAAACAATGTGTTGTATTCACTAGCCAATATGTAGTCATGTAAAGTATTATCCAGAGTTTAGAAAGCTCAAGGCCTCTCAGACCTTTATTTGTGGTTAAGTCTGCCCTTTTGCACTATTCTTCAACAAAAAAAACTTGTTTTCTTATTTTTTTAAACATTGGCTATTGAAGTAAAAAGGGAAAAAAGTAGAATAGGGAGTTGCAATGTTGCCCACTTTGATGTCATTTAATGGTACAGGAAAGTCAAGTTATCTTAGACAACAATGTAATTTCACACAGCTTTTAACGCTTCATAGATGGCAAGCAAATACAATGTAACTAAACTATATAACAGAATAGATACTTTTTACAGTACTTCAGTATACATCACTGCAAAAGAAACAGTCTCAAATCTAAACTATATATTAAAATTACACTCTCACAACCCCTCCTCATGTGGCCAAATGACAGAGCCATTAATGATATTACAACAAGTGAAAGATGTACAGCAGAAAGATGCAGATCACGGAACAGAGCCACACAGTGGCAAATGTGTGGCATAGCCACCGTTCCGCTAAACTTCTGACGCTGGAAGATGAGCCCAGTGGTGGCCATAGCTCAGGCCCAACTTCCAGGTCTAGGTGCTGGCGCCTCTGCTTGCTGCAGAGCCTTTTCCTGCCCTGCCTGTCTCTCCGTTCAGCGCCGGAGGTTGGGTGCAACACTTCCCAGTGTGGCCAATCGAGCTCTGCAGAAGTGCACCTTCCCACAATGGCACCGCTGGGACTCGAGTGGTCTTAACCTCCCCCCCCCCCAGACCAGGTAAACTTCCTAATAGTATGTGTGTGGTTGAGTGAGAGGGAGGGGGGATTGAGAGAGAGGGAGTGGGGATTGAGTGAGGGAGGGGAGATTGAGTGAGAGGGAGGGGGGATTGAGTGAGGGAGTGGGGATTGAGTGAGAGGGAGGGGGGATTGAGTGAGAGGGAGGGGGGATTGAGTGAGAGGGAGGGGGGATTGAGTGAGAGGGAGTGGGGATTGAGTGAGAGGGAGTGGGGTTGAGTGAGAGGGAGTGGGGTTGAGTGTGATGAGGGGAATTGTGTGAATCTTTATTTGATTGTAATAAAAATGTCTGATTTATTTAACATTTTTGTTGGGGCCTTTAAAACATTTTGCAGGGTTAGGCCCAACAATTGTAGGTACAGTACGCCACTGCGGCAAACCATAAAATCCATTACTTAATATAATTTAGCTTGTTTGTTTGCTACACAAATTCATACTAGTGTACTCTGGTACAAATCGATACAGCAGGAGACGTTTTTCTGTAGCTATAGAATTTTGTAACATTGTAAATATTAGTGTGTGATTGAAAGTGAATACCAGATACAAACTCCCACATCTACAGAGCTCTTGGATACACTAATATCAATACATGTAGCAAATAAACTTCTCTACAGTTACATTTCTGTAACTGTGTACTGTACATACTGATGGATACTCCCTCTCCTTTTATCCTACGTCACTAATGCTACCTGCCCACTAGTATAGTTCTATGACATTTCTGTAGGGCTACCTTATGGATAGAATTTTTGTTAATTAAGAGATCATTTATTTTATTATTTGGTTATAATAAAATTAGTTTTAATTACATTAAGTACCCCAATACATATTTAGCATTCTCATTTTGACTATTTGTTTTGTACTGTATATATAGTATTCTACTCACCCAGACATCTCGGTAATAATACTGTCTCATCATAACATTATTAAAGGTGGTGTGCATGTAAGCGGGGGCTTCTTTGATCTTATCCCCTCTTTTGAGGATAGTTTTTGTGTTCTACATATGAATGTCCTTATTACACACATCATGCATCCAGCGAGCAGCACCACGCATACTATGCATGCATTATATACATGCGCAGGTACACGCACACACACACACACACACACCATATATACATACATATTTACAGTGGTCGACAAATCACCAAAAAAATCTACTCGCCGAACAAAAAAATCTACTCGCCACCTAGTACCACATGTGTGTTGCTTGGGCCAATAGGAGCTCGCCACGATGTTAAATCCACTCGCCCGGGGCGTGCAAATGTATAGGTTTGTTGAACACTGCATAATTCTAGGTCTGTTTTGTATATTAGCACTATATAAGAAGCACAATGTAGACAATCAACTGATGTTAACTAAATTGATGTCACTGTATTATGTCAACAAATACCCAGATACACTGCGGTAGGTTCAGTGTTTAGATCCGATCCTTTAACCTTTCATTCATATTCATTAAACAAGAAATAGAGTTTTTTCCTTCGTAGCTCATAAATGTGTTAAACTGTTGTAATCTAATCTGAAACACTAAAGTTAATACAACGTTTCACTTCAAAGAATGGTTCAGTGTGTTTGAAATGTCCTCCTCCTTCTGAAACACACGCCAAAGACGATAACTCCACTGTCTGATTGCATCATCAATAACGCGTTGATCCAGCCGCTCCCACGACTGAACGATACGTTGTTTTATAAATTAGTTTTTCAGTCCTCCTAGCGACCATCTTTTATTAGGAAAAATTTAATGTAAGTCTTTTGGACAATAATTCTTACTCTGTCTCAAACACTTTATAATATACTTAACTTCTTTGCCAAACACCATTTTGTAATTATGCACTTAATGAGGTCCTCATCCGTCACCAATTCCATAGAATATTTATTAAATTATCAAATAATTCTTAAATATAATAATCTACTGTGATAGACCTTTAAATAATAACATTTTTATGAGAATGTAGTTATTTTTGTGCGTGAAAAATAAAGGGTCCTGTTTTTTCTGAACTGTGTGTATGTGTGTGTGTGTGGTTATATGTGCAGTGGAACTGCTGTGTGCTGGGTGATAATGGTGAAAGGCAGGGTTGCAGACCTGTCTAAGACATGCAAATAAGCATACAGTAATATAAGCACAAAATATATGTAGAACAAGGGATTCTATAACAGCAAGCACTCTAACATTGTAATCCAAATAAGCCTGGTGCTAGTACCATAAATAATGTAGAGAGTCCGTTACCATCCAACAGGGCAGCAGAACAGCAAAAAGAGGCAGCAGTCAGAGGTAAGTGTACAAAGAATTGTATTGTAACAGACACAAAAATCCGACGTTTCGATCCACAGAGGGAACTTCTTCCTGGGGTGTGCAGTGATACCTAAGCCTTACAGTGACTAAATACCCTGAAATTGGTATTTAGTCACAGTAAGGCTTAGATATATATATATATATATATATATATATATATATAGTGACAGAGTCTCTCTCTATGAAAGCCAAAGAGAGGTGCAGTGTGTGTGTTTTCTGGGATGCAGGAGGTTAAACTCCTCTGTAGAAGCTAGCTGCAGGTGCAGCTAGTTAAGCAGACTGAACTCCTGACTAAAAAGGGGTTTAAAAAGCAGGCTGTCAACTGCCATATGAAAGATAGACTTTCTCCAACCAGGAAGGACACTGGTTGGAACGGTTCCCCAGACCTGCTGAATACAGGGCCTGCTGGAACCAATCTCTCTCTCTCTCTCTCTCTCTCTCTCTCTCTCTCTGTCTCTCTCTGTCTCTCTCTGTGTCTCTCTGTGTCTCTCTGTCTCTCTCTGTCTCTCTCTGTCTCTGTTCCAAGAATGTGTGATCCTGTAAATAACAAAAGTGAACCACATAGTGTGAAATACTGATAAAAAAAGGGTGTTATTGCGCAAAGGTGGATAGCTACTTACAGTGTAGCAATAAAAATCAGCATTGTGGGTGTTTTCCACCACACGAGCAATCTCACAAACGATAGCAGCGTTTCCCTCTCCACTCCGGTGCGTCTCGGTACAGCTGCTGGGCTCCAGGAATCAACAGTGACGTCAGATGGCAGTGGGGAATTTATCAGCTGTTTAGAGTCCCGAAGCTGAATTGTGATTCTATGTTGCTAATGGACTGGTAGAGCAGCACTAGCAAATGCTAGGTATTCCAATAGGCATAAGGTTGTACCTAAATAATAACCCTACGCGTTTCGTTTCTCGTGGAAACTTCCTCAGGGGTAATGTCACATACTGTAGCATGCCCACACTGAATATAGTTGTAGATATTATACTATTGGTTGATTGCTCTCAGGAAACCTGCCAATCACACAGGATCTCTGTAGTTCAATCAGTTAGACATGATAGAACGATAACGAATTAAGGCATATAAGATCAAAATGCTCTCTGGAGCCAGGTACATAACATAGTAATTATACACAATTTAATAAAATATAAAATGAATACAAATGAGCAGTGGTTGACAAATCACCAAAAAATCTACTCGCCACCTAGTACAAAACGTGTGCTGCTTGGGCCAATATTTACTCGCCCGGGGGTTAAATCCACTCGCCCGGGGCGAGCAAATGTATAGGTTTGTCGAACACTGCAAATGAGTATTAAACATTAGAACTTAGAATAAAATAATAAACATACATATATTATCCCAAACACCGGGATAGACTCGGGATTCACAAAATAGCATAGTTATAATAACCACTGCTCACCACTGCAACTATTCAACCCACGGGCAGTACAAAGGACTCTGGGCCATCCCTTAAGGTTGGAGGAAAGGAGATATCACCAGCAACAAAGGAAAGGGTTCTTTACAGTAAGGGTATTTAAAATGTGGAATTCATTCCCCATGGAGACTGTGATGGCAGATACAATAGATTTGTTCAAAAAAAGGTTGGACATCTTTTTAGTTAGGAAAGGTACTGTATATAGGGATATACCAAATACGTATACATGGGAAGGATGTTGATCCTGGGATTAATCCGATTGCCAATTCTTGGAGTCAGGAAGGAATTTATTTTCCCCCTTATGAGATATCATTGGATGATATGACTCTGGGGTTTTTTGTTTGCCTTCTTCTGGATCAATAAGTAAGTATAGATATAGGATAAAGTAGCTGTTGTCTAAATCTAGAATAAGTTGAACTTGATGGACGTACGTCTTTTTTCAACCTCTTCTACTATGTAACTATGTAACTATATAATAGTGACAGATTAGAGGAAAAGGTATGACACTTGTGTGAAAGAGAATAAAGTAAAAAAAAACAGCGAACAACACTGATAGTGTAGTAAATTTAGTTTACATTTTTTTCCCAAAAAGAGGGTAAGTATTCTGTGTACATCAGATCAATTCTTTAAAAGCATTTCATGTTACAAGACATGTTACCGAACGCTGGAACCACACAGGTACAGGACCAGTCGTTGTCTAGTCACTACCAGGTGGTATTCGGAAGATGTCGCTCTCCTCGCGGTAGGTGGCCCCTCACATGTGGGCACGAAGAATCCTCCTTGGAGCAAACATCCAGTAGGGTTCCCTCTCACGGAAGTCCCCGCTTAGAGTAGACTTCTCCAATTTTTAATGTCCATCAATAGAGCCAAATACCCCTCCTTACTTAACCAAACGGTGTCACTGGTTATTGTGACCCAGAGGTATAAGTTAGGGGGATATATATTAAGGTACACATAGGTAGCAGTGAGAAATAGAGACTAACGTCCCAGTGTCCGTAAGGAGTAAAAGACTTTGACTCAAAGCAAACACCGGTAGCGCAAAGCGACGGTCAGTGACGTCACTGCAGAGGCGCCACAATATAGCGGCTAAAGCTACTAGTACCAATACGGATCTGTGAACTATCCTGTTTTAGCCACTATATTGTAATATACCTCTGGGTCACAATAACCAGTGCCGCCGTTTGGTTAAGTAAGGAGGGGTATTTGGCTCTATTGATGGACATGTAAAACCAGAGAAATCTACTCGAAATATTAGTGGGTACTTCCGTGAGAGGAAACCCTATGGGACGCTTGCTGCAAGGAGGATTCTTTGTACCCACTTGTGAGGGGCCACCTACCGCGAGCAGAGCAACGTCTTCCGAATACCACCTGGTAGTGACTAGACGACGGTTCCTGTACCTGTGCGGTTCCAGCTTTCAGTAACACATGTCTTGTAACATGAAATGCTTTTAAGGAATTGAACTGATGTACGCAGAATACTTACCCCCTTTTTTGGAAAAAAAAAATGTTATACTAAATTTACTACAAATTGAGCGTTGTGCGCTTTTTTTTTTGCCTTTATTCTCTTTTAGTGTGTGGTGTTCGGAGCCACCCCTGGTCAACAGCTGCATACGCTCTCTTATTGCACTTATAAGGTTATGTATTTTTCACCAATTTATTGTCAAATGTGTCAGTTTCACATTGAATATTTTGAGGTATTTGGGGTCTGAATAACAGCCTCACTACATTTCAATTTTGTATTTTCACCATCCCGGAATCTATTTTAGTAGCGCACTTAATTTTTCTGTTTCTGCTATGACACTTGTGTAAATATTTCTCTTTAGAGACATGTATCTGAACTACAGAGAGGGTGATATAAATATGTGGTGTTGCCCTCCTTAATGATGTTAATTTATTAGGAATGCACCCAGATCTATGTACACATTCAGACCATGTGGTATGAGGGTTTTAAGCGTATGGATCCAGCTGGTTTCTATCCCTGTGTTTTGGATAATATATGTATGTTTATCCGCGCTTCTCTTCTGTGTCTTTACCGCCATGCAGAGTCGCCTGTATGCCCTTCCAGAGATCCTTCTGGTCGTCGGCCCTGGTATCGTCAGCAGAGACACTTACTGCCGAGGATTCGCAGGGAAAGGTAATCGGGCTATATCGTAGTTCCGCAAAGAAAGGAGAGCACTTCAGAGACTCTTGGGGCAGGGAGTTCATGAGGCAGGATGTCCGCCCAATCGTCCTGTTGCTCAGAGACATAGCACCAGAGGAACTGTTCCAATGTTTGATTGGTCCTCTCGGTCTGGCCATTGGACTGCAGAGGGAAAATAGATGTCCATCACCAAACAATGACAAAAAAAACCTTCCAGAACCTCGCAATGAATTGAGAGCCTCTGTCGGAGACTATCTGCATAGGTAAGCCAAAATAAAATACACATATAGTATCTATCCCCAAAAAATTAAAAATTCATTTCAAATATTGTATATCCTGATTTTATTGTAATGTGTATTTTGTTACAGTTATTATGCTTCTCAATGGGCAAAAGCACGATTTGGGGGGGGTGGGGGTGGGTTGGAGTAGTTTCCTCAGGGAGGGTGGTTAGGCCTACTAGGCGGGTGGTGGTTAACCACTAAGGTAATGAAGCTTTGCTTTTATTTGTATTTTTAGTTCACAGTATTGAAGCAAAGAGTATCCAGAGCTGAATAATCTTTAATTCAGGTCCAGAGACTACCTGCTTCCCGAGATGCAGACCTCCATAGGGGATGCCGGTATCTTGGGGCTGCTTCAATGTCCCGGCCACGTGGGCTGTGACATGGAAGATTTAAACTTGCAGAAGATAACTCGGAAAGCCGGGGGTCCCCGGACCTGAATTAGAGGTGGTTCAACTCCGGAGACCCCCCCTGCATCAATACTGTGTACTAAAAATAATAATAAAAATAATAAGATCTGCTGTAAGAGCGGTACGGGGAGACACGGAGAGAGAGACGTCTTCTTTCTGATCTCTCTGTGCAGCTCTCAAACTGGTTGCGGCTCGATAGGATTAACGCTGTGGGACTCTCATTCAGAAGCAGGGTCCCTCGCTGCGTGAATCCCTTCAGGGCAACAAACATTACTGGCCTTATGGGAGCAGGGGAGCTGCGGTCGGGCGCCGTTCGTCAGCACTTTTCCTCACGCCCACACGGAAAGCAAATAGTAACAGATCTGTAGAAGCATGTGGGGCATATGTATCAAGGAGTCAACGATTGAGCCACTGATTGAACCGTCTCTGTTGAAGCAGGGTTGTTATTAAACCTGACCTGTTGGTGGCCCCTGAGGATTTAAGTTGGCCACCCCTGCATACTGCCAATGCCATAATACCATGACTAATGAATATAACTCAAAGCATCTTTCATCCACAACTTTATCCTGCTTTATAAATAGTTTCACAGAGATTCAAAAATGGGCAAAAAGGTTGATTTGCATAGTCAAAAAATTAATTGTTCTCTATTTTATTTTAAGTGTATTGTAGTGACTGCCAATATTTACAAACTTTCACTAAAGTGTCCACAGAAGTTGGCAATCCAAGATGCTAGCTAAGTAGGATACTTACAATTGTGGGTTACTAAGGAAGGTTAACTTTGCAACTTTTTCACTAGTCTCAACGTCCAAAATTCACTTATGTAAAGGTTTTCCAAATCACTCATAATAAAGGTAAGAATAATGTAACATTTATTGGAATCAATTAAACACAAGCTGAATATATTTCCGATTACTGGATTAATTAGAATTGCGCTTAAATTAGCATAATTCATACTTAAAAAATAATTGGCTCTTTGCTTACAAAACTTATTTTAATTTATGACATACAGTAGTCAAAACATATGGGCTAAGTAATTGTTTATTTTTCACATTTATATTGTAGTGTTAATTGTAACTTGTTTCCAGCATCCTATAAATATCATATAAATATTTTTGCCTAGTGCATCAAATGTATAATTGTGGACAGATATTACCCTCTTGTGGATGAACTGCTGAATTACACCTGCTGGAATATAAAAAATAGGGTTCAGTGACAGCATTAGTTACTGTAATTGGTTGTGTTTTTCAGTTAATTTCCTTTGGGAAATTGTGTACTGTATACAGAACTTGGATATGTTTTGAGAAATTGGAAATACTTATTGGATATTTTTGTATATAAGCATATAACAGGTTCTGCACCTTATATTTGCATTTTTGTTATCCATTGCCATATTCTTTTACTTGAATATAAAAAAAAAAACAGAATAAAATATGTATTTTTAAAAAAATGTACAGGCAAAATCAGTCTAACACAAAAATATACAGTAGTAGGCGCAGCACTTCTATTCTCGAAATATGTCACATAAAATATTTCTATATTCACTTCTATATGGTCAGTGAAACTTTCTCTATCTAAATGGCATCTACAGTATGTGCAGCTGCCAGGAAACGACTTCAGTCTTCCAAGGGATGACGAACCATCAAGAAACCACAACCATGTGGAGAAAAAAATGTGTGTGTAGTGTAGTAATTCAGGTTAAATAAAGGAGGTATAATGTTTCTTCTATTGCATTCTCATATTCCTGTTCATTTAAAGCAGCAACATGTGAAATCTTATATGTGTTTTCCTTTTAAATAAATCCGTTTTGTAGTGATAGATAATACTTAATGCATTTCATTTATTTTTTTTAAATTCAACTCTTAATGCCATTTGAATGCGTTTTACAGCATCCTTTGATTTCTATAGCAGGTTTTAACACCGCTCCCAAGCAGTACTGTACAAGAGCTTTCCAACACTTTCCTGTTTTGGGATAATTTGTGATAGAAGTGAAGTAGAGCAAAAGTGCACTGCAACTGGAAAGATTCTTTGAGAAAATATCACGGGCAAACTCCAAAATAAAATAGAGGGTATTTAATGAATGGACTCACAAGTAGATGAACATGACAAATGTGTTTATCTATCACTACAGAAATAAAATAGAGGGTATTTAATGAATGGACTCACAAGTAGATGAACATGACAAACGTGTTTATCTATCACTACAGAAATAAAATAGAGGGTATTTAATGAATGGACTCACCAGTAGATGAACATGACAAACGCGTTTGTCATGTTCATCTACTGGTGAGTCCATTCATTAAATACCCTCTATTTTATTTTGGTGTTTACCCGTGATATTTCCTCAAAGAATCTTTCCAGTTGCAGTGCACTTTTGCTCTACTTCACTTCTATTGCTTCTACACTCCAGGATTGCATGCAGAGGAACCACTATCCTGTTTTGGCGCTCCGGACTTCAGTATACCCCCAGGGCAGGTAATGGGCATCAGCCTTTATCTTATTACCTTAGCCCCCTATGGGGATGTTTATGCTTTAAGTGGGGTGTGCATTCTTGACCATCTTTGCGGTAGTCATGCAGACTGACCGCTAGGTCTTTATTTTTGCCCCCCATTTATATGATTATGATATATATGTGAGCCTATGGATTGAATACAGTGTTCCTACTTTTGGATTATTTTCTCAACTATCAAGATGCCTGTGTGTACACACGGATATTGAGCGTCGCTCTACTAACTTTCCCTTTGGGATAATTTGTGGCCAATGTTCCCAGCAGTTTGAGCTGTAAACTGTAACAATAGATAATGTTACCTTAGTAATATAAGAATACATTGTAGCTGATGAGTTACACTGACTGAAGCAGCCATAATATTAGGCACACAATCAGGAGTTTGACAGATTTATAACAGGAGCAGGAAACGATTACCAGTTTATGTAAGAGTGTAAAATTATACATGGACACATCCTTTGCATATAAAAATAAGGGGTGAAAAGAGAAAAATGAAGTGGGAGGGGAGAATGTTGTATTGCTGCTTTAAAGGCACTAAGAATCTCTCCGATCCTATCACAGGAGGCTCCTCAGCTTACCTCTGCCCTGCCTACGCCTCTGATTGGCTCACTGCGCTTTATAATCCCTGTAGCTCCGTTGCAACATCGCTCTGCATAATTTCGTTTGCCTCGTGCTGTTTGGATCCTATGCCCAGCTCCCTCTTGCCTTTCAGATCTCGTTACCGAACCGGCTTGTCTACTTACCCTCTCTGGCTCCTCGACTCCGGCAATCTCTTGACCTCGCTTACCTCTCGGACACCCCGAACACGGCTCACGGACCTCTACTACTCGGACCTCTACTGCCCACGACCCTTGGCTACAGATGTCACTACACTTCCCTCTCCACGCCGGATCTAGCAAGTACTACGGCTAAACCTTTGTACCCTGGCCTTGGCCACACTACCAAATCCACATTCCGGGCACACCCTCATTACTGCGGGTGTGTGGTCTACTCACTGTCCACCTCAGTACTGGGGGGTTAGTCTTGTCACGCTGTGCTGCCCGCAGACATCAATACAGGTAATGACATGACTTTGCTAATTATATGTTATTCATTTCTATCATATTTTCGCGCTAGTTTGTTAAGGAAAGACCCACCAAGAAGGTAACATTTTACTTTGACGCATATATTAGATGACTCTAATCACTCTAAAAGGTTAAATACCAATAATGTAACAATTCATGTATATACAAAGCCTAGTGATTGCATTTAGTGCTGGATGCAATTACCTTTGATTTCAAGAGTTTGAATTGAACACAAAAAATCTTTAACTGGTTTTGCCAGTGTTAACACTCCATCCACTCTTAGCTCCTCCAAACCTATCCAGGTGCTATCATACAGTATGTGTGTGGGTGTCCCTCCCAAGCTGTGTGTGTATCTCTCTCCAATGCTGTGTGTGTCCCTCTCTCTCCCATACTGTCTCTCTCTCCCATACGGTGTGTATCTCTCTCCCATACTGTGTCTCTCTCTCTCTCTCTCTCTCTCTCTCTCTCTCTCTCTCTCTCTCCCATACTGTCTCTCTCTCATACTGTGTGTGTCTCTCACTCTCTCTCTCTCCCATACTGTGTGTGTTTCTCTCTCTTTCCCATGCTGTGTGTGTCTCTCCCATGCTGTCTGTGTGTGTCCTACCTTTCACTGTGGGGCGCGTGTTTGTGTGTGTATGTGGGGGGGGGGCAGAGGTTTGAAGCAATCTTGAGCCCTGGCAGCAGACATCTCACTTCCGGGTCTCACTGCTGGGGCTCCGCAGACACTAACCCCGCCCCCACCCTCTACAGCTAACCCTACCCTCTGCAGCTAACTCTGCCCCCATCCTCTGCAGCCTCCGCTCTCCTCTCTGCCAGCATTCTCTCGCTCTCTGCTGCCCTCCCCCCTCGCCCCCTCTCTGATGGTCAAAACCGGGACACTCACAAAAACATCGGACAGCCGGGACAGGCCTTAAAAAAACGGGACTGTCCCAGCTAAACCGGGACATCTGGTCACCCTACCTATTGTGGAATCCTACATTTCCCTTTCACCTTGTGGTTATACCACACCACATACCTTCCCCTCTTTCACTTCTACACACAATTCACAATTCACGGAAGTGAGATGTCTGCTGCCAGGGCTCAAGATGGCTTCAAACCCCTGCCCCCCCCCCCTTCCCACACACACACACACGTGCCCCACAGTGAAAGGTAGGACACACACAGACAGCATGGGAGAGACACACACAGCATGGGAAAGAGAGAGAAACACACACAGTATGGGAGAGAGAGAGTGAGAGACACACACAGTATGAGAGAGAGACACATACACAGCATGGGAGAGAGACAGTATGGGAGAGAGAGAGAGAGAGAGACACAATTGTATGTAAAAATGGTCACATCTTGTTCATAATCTTACATTTGAATTAAGGTGACCTTGCCAGCACCACATGTATGTAGAGTTCCGGATTAATTTATCCCACTTGATTGTCCAATCCTAATTCTAGAACCAACATTTCATGAGTATTAGCACGGTCTCTACCTCCATATGAGTACAGCATCAAACTTCGCTACCAAGTACGGGCTGTAGCACCACATTTCCCACCGTGAAAGGACACCTTCACACCCTGTCACTTAGCGTGGGCAGTAGCAGCGCCTCTCCGAATACACCAATTGGAAGCAGGAAAAAGCCTTCTTTCTCCCCAGCTGCACCAATCTTGTCATTCCTCTGACAAGGTCCCTCTGTTGCTTTGTCAAAATATATAGAGAACCCAGCATTTAATTTTAATTTTTTCTTTATATTTTATTTTCTTTGCCTTTTTCTCTTTGTTTTAAATTATTTAAAACATTGAAACATTGCTGTTAATCCAGAATTACATATAAAGGAAGTAGCATGCATGGAATAGATTATCCAGAATATAAAAAAAAAGTTACTTCTTTCTACCTCCCAATATTTAATCTTCGGAATGTGTTACCACCTGCTCAGATCCAAGATCATTAGAATATTTTACTTCCCAACAATTTGTTTCCCCTTTTGTGATCCACCCTTCTTGTGGCTGAGGGTCTTTTCTATATATGCCAAAGCAGCCAAATGTGGTTTTTTTTGTTTTTTTTTCAAGGACAAATGTCCCATTAAAGTCAATGGGGAATTTCAGCAGAATACGCCTCAATTGGCTGCTTCAGCAGATATAGAATAAGCCCCTTAATCTCATGTTCTACACTTCTCCTGTCACCAGTATTGGACTTTGACATGAAGGGCCCACACGGGGAAACAAATGGTAGTGGCACACGGCTTTGGCTTAACGAGAAAAAATGTGTGGATATTTTCTCCTTAAATGCATTAATCTTGTAATCTTCCAAATAATTATTTTCCACCCTTTTACTGAATTTGAAAACAGCCCCTCAACTGGAAGCTTACACTAGGCATCCACCATTCTTTTAGTTAACACATATCCCATGAGCCTGCCTCGCACATTACTGTAGAGCATACATTACCAAGCTTGTCTTGTTCTGTACCACTATAGCATAATCTGGTATTTTCCTTTATCACCAACTATTTGCCGGGTCCGTAAGTATATTGTTTGTCTTTGTTTATTTGTGTTTGTGTGTCTAAGGTAGTCTCTCTAAGGAGTCTAATTATACATCTCAGGATGTGCACCTTGACACTTGTACAAGATTTGCTAATCTTTCTGTAGCCCCTTTTCCCCCTTGTCTGGGAAGGAACCACCAGTACTGCTATTACCTGTTTGACTACCAAAAGGCTTGAGCCTCCGCCACTGGGAGCCTGGGGTGATATCTCATTTGCCTTGGTGCAGCGCCTCCACCTGCGAGGGATCCCAACGTGATGGGATAAGCCCCTCACAGGAACAATACCAATAATAACCACACACAGTGTATATAAGAACTGGTTTAACTGAACTCAGGATAATCAACCTGTATCCCAGAGTATATAGCCCACACACACAATCCAATTACACCAGATGAGTGTCCCCAATGTACATAGGGTGCTTGGCACCAATATCCCTGATGTGCTTTCCCAATATCAGGGCCCACCCAAAAGTGTAGGAGATAGCACTATCCCGTGGAATGTTGGTGCACTGGTTGAGGTACCTGCCCGGGGCTCCAGCACCCGGGTACTGCAGATTAACAAATGGGGATCCACTGAAACAGCGACGTCGTCGTCTGCAATGGCGTCCGCCTCTGCATTGGGTGAACTCCAGTAGGAGGGTCTCACCTTTAAGTGTCTATGCAGAGTAGGTGGCCTGGTCCCAGACCACAGGCCGCAATCACCGCATGACGTCTCATCGGTGCTATACACTGACTATGGGCAGCTACTGGGGAAATGTCCCTAACTATGGGCTTCCCTGTAGCAGTCACAATCTGGGGTGATTTGGGGCCTAACGGGGGGTTTCTGGCCTAGTCTGGGAGCCACTTGCACCCAGATACTACCTGACCCCTCTGCATCCCTGCTCCGACTGGCGTGGTCTCAGGCATGCCAAAAGTATCAATCTCCTACTGCCTAGATTCTCCTAGCCCTATTGGCTGCCTGGCAACATGTGGTGGTGCAGCCCCTTGTGCTGCTGGGACTTGTAGTTCCCCTGCAGAGCTTGTGGTAATGGCCGTCGCAATTAGGGAGCTCACTGCGCATGCGCGAAGATCCTGAATATGGCGGTGTCCTGATCGCGTCTACCTGACGGATCTCCGGCGACCCGCTCGCCTGTCAGCAACCACCCTGCAACATCCCTAGCAACCCGGTCCGGCAGGTAAGAGGGACTATGGGAAACCTGGCTACATTTCCATTAGCGTCTGCCTCCAACATATGAAACCTGCTAACCCCGTAACGATCAAGAAATAGAAACAAAAAAGCTACAGAAAAGAGAGTAATGAGCAAGAAAATGGACATTGAAAAATGATAGTGAATGGGAAACGCATACATTGTCAAGGAAATGCATTGAACTGCTTGCATGATCATTGCTTTACATAAGTGCAATATTGAGGGCAGAATCGGTTACAAAGGACCAGCAAAACCCAAAATGTGGAAATTAATAAACTTCTTATACCAAAATATTTCACTGTTAATCTTAAACCCTTTAATATCTTGTGCCTCCAGGGACTTCTGGTGGGAGGAGGTGGGTGGAGAAGTCGCTGAAAGGTTCTCTGCTCTGACTGTAGCCTTTATTTTAAATAATGTGGCTGCACACTGTATCTGTTGTTACTGTTCACTGGAAAACATTTGAAATTTGATTTTAAATTCTAACTACCTCCAAATCCATTTTTTGTGGGGATGGGGGGTAAAATAAAGGCAGAACTTTAATGTGAAAATATCATGTATTTACATGTGATTTGTATCAAATAGGATATTAAATAAGGCGCATTAAAATAACATACTATAAATGAAGAAGTCACTAAGAATATTGGTTTGTCCAGATCAGCAGTTTAGCTCTATTATTCTTTAACTCTCTTTGTAAATCTCTCTCCTTATCTCTCTCTCTCTCATGTACTCGTACAGTATATGTTTATGTCTTAAAGGGCTTCTTTCTTTGTGTCTTGGTCTCTCCATGGGTGTGTCAACCTTGTTTTTTTCTTTGGGAGTTATTTATTTAACTGAGATCGTACTGATGGGCATAATGGCTGTTGAATAAATAACCACCTTTCATTTCGGTTTCCCCATTGCCCTCATCTCTCTGCACATATTGTCAAATGTGCTCTGAAAGACCTACTGTTTCAGACCAAGCAATATCCTATGTGTGTTTTTTTTTAAATAATCAGTTCTGTACTATAAGAAAATAGTTGTAGCATTTAAAAAAACAACAACTCTGAATTCCATTTTTAATGTATTACAATGTTTTTGTTTCTATAGCAACCATTTACAAAGTCACATCCCCTTCCTCTTCTGAAACAGGCTCTGGCACACCCTTTTTGAGCCCTGCCCTCTCTCTAGTAGTGCACCAATAGTATCTAGTGACTGCCTGGTCACATGACCTTCACCACAGAACCTTACATCTTTGGTTCTCTTCTGCTGCACTGACAGCCATTTAGTGAACCCCCAAGCCAAATCTTCACCGATCGATCACAGGAGAATGGATCGATTGGCAATTTAGCTAATTTCTTAGTGTGTGGCTTGTATTGATGCAGATATTAAAGGGAAAAAAATTAAATGAAATTAAAGAAATGGCAGATTGGACTGCTGCTTTAAGCATCAGAACACACACAATTTTAAATTACTTCCAAAATACTGTAAAAAGATTAACGTGAGTGCGATATCATTAAGTTGAGTATTCACAGTTAACTGATAAAAAGGATCCACCATACCTTCCATTGCTTTAGACTATGTGGGACGTGTGTATGTCATCAAGATGCTCCCAGTACCAGTGTTGGCACCAAACAAAATAAATCTCAAGTTTGCATTAGTTAGGGTGCCCAGATTTAAAAAAAATTCAAAACCGGGACACATTAAAAATGTATTTATAAAACAAAAGCCGTCACTAAAAAAATAAATATACTTGTTTAATAACGTCCCCATTCATGCTGTATTATTCATACTAGAAAAAGGGAATCAGGAAAAGGTAACTTGGTAAGCCCCTAGGTAGTGGGGACTGGGAGATAAAGAACTGCAAAAAGTGAGTGCTACAGGCAAAAAATCCTAGTCAAGGAACAGAATAACACACAAACATGCCTGATGTAGGTGCACTGCACTGAAACGTGGGATACTCTGACTGTGATAGTCACTAAATTACCTTTTTGCAATAATTCTATCTTTACCATTTTACGGTGCTTGGCTCCCTTTGTGTATTATTCATACTCCCTCTCTCCCTCCCATTCTCTCTCTGTCTCTTCCCCCCCCTGCAATTCTCAGTCTCTCTCCCCTGCCATTCCCTCTGTCTCCCCCCCCCCCGCCATTCTCTGTCTCTACCCCCCCCCCCCTCACCATACTCTCTATATGCCTCTCCTCCTCCCTCTCTCCCTGACATTCTCCCTCCCCCTTCTCTTCTTCACCCCCTCTCCCCACTCCCCAGGTGCTGGCTGGTGGATTTTTACTTGGGGGGGCAAGTGAATCCTATCAGCCCTGATATTAGGGGGCCGCTGATCCCCACACATGCCCATTATATACAGGTGTAGCCGACATTATTGCACCCGTTATCAAACAGCCATGGATGCAATAATGTCGGCTACATGTGTATGTAGCCACCCTAAACACAAGCACACACCTGATACGTCCACCACATACAAATAAACAACCACACACTTTCCACATACGCACACAATGTATTTCCCAGAAACACACAGGGACCCGCAGACACATTTACTGAAAATTAAACACACGCGCACATACAACAGGCCTGACCTGCACAACACACACATCTATCTTCACATTTATCTTTTACATTTAATTTACAACAGAGTGGCCTTTTATGCCTCCCCTGTTAATTTTCCCACCTGAGTTCTACCATCTTACCTTACTGTCCAACTTCCTCTCAATATCCATTGCAACAAGATATCCCTCTCACAAATCCTGTATATAATATGCACTGTTTTCTGTATTTCTGCCATTTCAGATCTGATGAAGGAACCTGAGAGGTTGGAAAGCTTGTTAGGCCTGGGACATAGTAGGTTCAGCCTCACTGAGGCGGGCTGAGCAGATGCACTAACCCCCTGCATCTGTCATCAGCGCAGCTTTAGCTTCCGCATGCGCGCTGATGCGTGCGGAGGCTCAGAAAATTTGAGCAGTCAGGGAAGTTTGAAATTTGCCGCTCGGGGAAGCGGAGGAGCGGTCACGTGACCGCTCACATCCAATGGTAGCGAGGGACTAGCCCCGCCTCCCGCTCCGCCTACTGACACGCCTCCGCCCCGCTCCCAGAGCGCACTCACTGCCTCGCCTGCCAGGACAGAAAAAAGCACTATTTTGAGCAGGCAAGGCAGAGCAGGAGCGTGGATCAGCGCGGCCCGAGGCACCATGCCCGAGGCCTAGGGCTGGGATTATTGCCCGTACGATGGAGCTCGCGACAAGAACAAATTGCTGAATCCCTATGTGGCTGCCCCTAGTGCGCACACGGAGTGCTATGGCGGGACCGCGCTTTGAAAAGACAAAAAAAGGGTGTGTGTGTCGAGCACTGGTACCACCCGAGGACCCCTGGATGCCCGCAGGAACCACCCGAGGACCCACGGGGGACACCTGTAAGGAAGAACTGGGGGACCCAAAGCTGTGGGGGCCCACAGACACCCATGGGAACCACTCGAGGGCCCCCTGACCCCAGTGGGAACCACCCGAGGGCCCCCAGACACCCATTGGGACAATTCTGAGACCCCTAGACACCCGCAGGGACCATCCGTGGTCCCCATTGGGGCCCATGGACACCTGCGGGGACCACCTGGAGGCCCACGGAGCCTAGCGGGGCCCCCCAAACACCCTTGGGTACCCCCCGGGGTGCACTGTGTGGCCCGCGGACACCTGTGGGGACCACCGGGGACCCCCGTCGGCGTGTGGTATTAATCCCGTGTGTAAAAAAATAAAATATTGGTTTTATGTGGGTGCACAGGGGGTGGGTTGTGTATTGGTGTTTATTAAATATTATTCTGTTTATTGGGGTCCATAGAGGTGGGTAGTAGGGCTGTTGTGTGTATTTTTTTTTACATTTTGGGTAGAGGGGGTGTGGGTAAAGAGGGTATTATCCCCAAAATGGGTGGTTAGACCTACCGGGTGGGTAGTGGGAGAGGGTGGGTTAACCACTTAATTACTATAGCAGTTACTAACCGCTAAGGTGATGACATGAACGGTAATGAGGATGAGGACAGCTTTCATTGTGGCAGCCTGGCAGAGGTGAGTGCAAGATTTATTTACTTTATTTATGCTTATTAATGTTGTATTTTAAATAGGCAAATGCAATATTATCCGTATCTGGATAATAATAATTTTGCCCATTACTGTACTGTATGTCTTGGAGGGAGGGGGGTGTATTTATTTAAAAGTATTGTTTATTTTTTGGGGACACACGATTGGTACCAGCGGGGACCCCCAGACTCCCGTGGGGATCACCCGAGGGCCACGGACTCCCGCAGGATCAGCCAGGGACTCCCGCCGGCCTGTTGTATAAATGGTGTGCCTTTGCGTCTGCCTTTAGCTGGCGCATTTTTCTGGCGTGCGTTTAAAGCACGGTTGAGTTATTGCTGCTTTGTGAATCCCGCTGACTGGTAAAAAATGCCCCGTTTGTCGCTTTTTGCCTGATCGGACGGATTTTTTTTCACAGGGCTGGAAAAATGCCGTTTAAGACCGATAAAGCGCGGTTATCACTTGTTAGTGAATCGCACAATAGCCAGTATCGGCCTTAAAAGCCACTTTGCGCTCTTAGGGCATCATGCAGTAAGCAGCGAAAAAATGCATTAGCCAGTTTAGCAATTAGCCATGTTTTTGGCGTGTTAAACTCGCTGTATGCTGTAAGGGGCGAATCCCTGGCGAATGAATGCGCCACTACCATTTGATAAAATGGCTAGTAACCGGTGGCGAGACGGCTGCCTGGCGAGAAGCTGCCGAGAAGCCGTCCCCTGCCGAGATGTGTTTGCAGCAGAGAGAGATCCGCTGCTCTCTCGGCGCAAACATCGGCACATTAAAAATTATTTTTAAAACCATTTTTATTCATACTGTACATGTGCAGGGGGTCTCCGGAGCTGAACCGCATTGGTTTCAGGTCCGGGGACCCCCTGCTTCCCGAGATACAGGCCCCTTTATGAGGTGCCGGTATCCCTCTGCATTTAAAGTTCCCGATCACGTGACCGCGGAATGTAAACAAAGCAGAGGGATACCGGCACCCCCTAAAGGGGCCTGTATCTCGGGAAGCAGGGGGTCCCCGGACCTAAAACCAAAGCGGTTCAGCTCCGGAGACCCTCTGCACATCTACACTATGAGTAAAACACACATATCAATAAAGACTCGTTCCTTACCTTTGCGGCTATCTGCTATGGTAGCGAAGCAGCATGAATATTTTTTTAATAATACTGTACAGTGAGCAGGGGGTCCCCTGAGCTGAACCGCATTGCTTTGTGGACCAGGGACCCCCTGCTTCCTGAGGTACAGGCCCCGGTATGTGTGATCGGGTGGGCAGTGTCGCCGCCATGTTTATAGCGTCCCATACGCTACGTGCCCACAATAAACATGGCGTCGACACTGTAACCGATGCCCCAAACCCGGGGCCTGTAACTCGGGAAGCAGGGGGTCTCTGAGCCACAAATCAATGCGGTTCAGCTCAGGGGACCCCATGCTCCCGCACAATATTATTAAAATACATTAATGCTGCTTCATTACCATAGCGGATAGCCGCTAAGGCAATGAAGGGGTTAACGCACAATAGTATATTTATTGGGGACAATTGCCCCCAATAAACATAGCAATACACAACATACAATACAGTAATGGGCAACATTACTATTAACCACAAATGGATAATAGTGCTGTTGTCCATTTAAAATACATACAGAACAATAAATACATTAAATACATATAGCACTCACCCATGTCCGGCTGCCACGATGAAGGTCATCCTCATCTTCATCCTGCCCATGCCCCCTCCGCTGCTGCAAAACAGACACAAGAATGAAAACATCCAATGTAATGTCCCCTAACCCTTTAATCACCATAGCGGTTATTAACCGCTACAGTCATTAAGGGGTTAACCCACCCTTACCCATATACCCTACCCCACTACCCCCCCACCCCATGAGGCCTAACCACGCTCACCCACTACCCACAAGGGAGGCCTACCCACATACCCTTGGGGCCAATACCCCCTCCCCCCATCCCAACACATACCGTACAATAATGTGCCAAATAACTATTATCCACATAGGGATAATACATTATTTGGCCATTATTAAACACATTAAATACCATAGTAAAATAAAGAAAATTCTACTAACCTCATCAATAAGAAGGCCCCGTCGCCAGCATCATACTTGTGGTCCGTTGCCAAAATAATACATAGCCAATACATTGCAATGACATTCACATATCAATGAACCCCTTAATCGCCTTCGCGGGTACTAACCGCAAAGGTAATTAAGGGGTTAAGCCATCCTGGCAATGGCAATACCACTTATCCATAACAACCTCAATGAAATACAATGCAATTTCCTAAACAAATCAAATGTAATCATCCAATCTAAAGCATCAAATGCCAATCCAAAGTCTCAAATGCCACTTATAACATTGCATTTACATTGTAAATATGCTGCATAAAATGTAAGCTACATGTAGACGCTGCAAATCAATGTTAACAATACAATATTTCAAATAAAATAGCATTACATCAAAAGAAGTATACTATGTAATCCAATAAAGTCACCATCAATCAATTAACATACATGAATTACATCCCAAAACAATTAAAATAGCATCCATACCAATTACACAATTAACTATAGCAACCGTTAAAGAGAACAAGTTACCATCATACAAAATAGGACACCAACAATTACAATATACTAAAGCAAGCCTCACCATTACCTAAAGTACAGCATAGAAGCCCAAAAATTACATCTATCTAATTATAAAATACATTTAACACACATCTATGCATAGCAGCATAGCCACAATCATTTAAAATAGTGCAAAGAAAGCTTTTAAAACAATATCATTTCTTACCCTGTATGTACAGTATATATCTCTCTAGACATACATACATACATACATACATACATACATACATACATACATACATACATACATACAGTGGCAAGAAATGATGTACAATAAAAAAAAAACACATGTAAAAAGCAACAAAAAACATAGTTACATTAAATACATTTCTTTAGTTCACTTACCATTACTTGACCCACTCACCGACTCCCGTTGAACAGCTTACTCACGAACCAATCCACGAACAGGAACCCATAAAATAATAAACATTAAAATAATAAAACTCGACAATCTAGGGGTCTTCTACTTCTAATTCATCTTCATCTGTATTCTTGTTTCTTCGATCTTCTTCCGGGGTCTTCTTCCCGTCTGCTGCCATGTCCTGGTCTTCTTTCTTCTCCGGAGGTCCTTCCTCCTCGGCGTCTGGCTTCAAATTGAGACGACATAGGCTTTTAAAGGCCTATGACGTCACATTTTCGTCATGGTTCCCACGGCCCTGATTGGGCCGTGAAAACCATGTGTTTTGGCCGATGCAAAAAAAAATGATGACGTCACTTAAAGGCAATGAAAGCACAGCCAATCAGAATGGCTTTGCTTCAATTGCCTTTAAGATGACGTCATTAAAAGAAACATGGCCGGCCTCACATGGTACGGCAGCCAATCAGAGCGTGGGAACTCCATCCCAACTCTGATTGGCTCTAGTAGACCATGTGACAGAGGCTTGGGGAAGAACGGATATGACGTCATTGAAAGCCTGTCACATGGTACTAGAACCAATCAGAGTAGGGATAGACTTCCCACGCTCTGATTGGCTACCGTACCATGTGAGGGCGGCCATGTTTATTTTAATGACGTCATCTTAAAGGCAATTGAAGCAAAGCTATTCTGATTGGCTGTGCTTTCATTGCCTTTAAGTTACGTCATCATTTTTTTTTTATCGGCCAAAACACATGGTTTTCACGGCCCAATCAGGGCCGTGGGAACCATGACGAAAATGTGACGTCATAGGCCTTTAAAAGCCTATGTCGTCTCATTTTTAAGCCAGACGCCAAGGAAGAAGGACCTCCAGAGAAGAAAGAAGACCAGGGCGTGGCAGCAGACGGGAAGAAGACCCCGGAAGAAGATAGAAGAATACAGATGAAGATGGATTAGAAGTAGAAGACCCCTGGATTGTCGTGTTTTATTATTTTAATGTTTATTATTTTCTGGTTTATTATTTTATGGGTTCCTGTTCGTGGATTGGTTCGTGAGTAAGCTGTTCAACGGGAGTCGGTGAGTGGGTCAAGTAATGGTAAGTGAACTAAAGAAATGTATTTAATGTAACTGTGTTTTTTGTTGCTTTTTACATGTGTTTTTTTTTTTTATTGTACATCATTTCTTGCCACTGTATGTATGTATGTATGTATGTATGTATGTCTAGAGAGATATATACATACAGGGTAAGAAATGATATTGTTTTAAAACCTTTCTTTGTACTATTTTAAATTATTGTGGCTATGCTGCTATGCATAGATGTGTGTTCAATGTATTTTATAATTAGATAGATGTAATTTTTGGGCTTCTATGCTGTACTTTAGGTAATGGTGAGGCTTGCTTTAGTATATTGTAATTGTTAGTGTCCTATTTTGTATGATGGTAACTTGTTCTCTTTAACGGTTGCTATAGTTAATTGTGTAATTGGTATGGATGCTATTTTAATTGTTTTGGGATGTAATTCATGTATGTTAATTGATTGATGGTGACTTTATTGGATTACATAGTATACTTCTTTTGATGTAATGCTATTTTATTTGAAATATTGTATTGTTAACATTGATTTGCAGCGTCTACATGTAGCTTACATTTTATGCAGCATATTTACAATGTAAATGCAATGTTTTAAGTGGCATTTGAGACTTTGGATTGGCATTTGATTTGTTTACGAAATAGCATTGTATTTCATTGAGGATGTTATGGATAAGTGGTATTTGTATTGGAGCATGTTTTTGTTAACCCGGAGACATTTATTTGTATATTGGTTCATCATGTGTGTGTGTATATATATATATATATATATATGTGTGTGTGTGTGTGTGTGTGTGTGTGTGTGTGTGTGTGTGTGTGTGTGTGTACTGCTGCGGCCGAGTTTATTCGAGCATTTGCCCGTTCTCGGCCGCAGCAGTAACCTGGCGCGCGCTGGAGGGTGCCGGGCGCGCGCCGAAGCAGCGGAGGATCGCCCTCCGATCGGGGATTTCTCCCTCCCGCTGCCGGGTCCGCCGGGTCCCCCGGAACCCCCTGCCGCCGTCCCCCACATCGTGGGACACCAGGGCTCCCTCGAGGAGCCCTGGACGCGCGTACAGGGGGCGCAGGCACCCGATGACGCGTGACCGCGCATCGGTGATGCGTGGCACGCTGAGGGAGTGCGGCTAGCACGCCGGGGCATCCCCCGGCTTGCGGTGCTAGCCGTGCTTCAATAAAGTGTGTCGGTAGTGTATATATATATATATATATATATATATATATATATATATATATATATATATATATATATATATATATATGTATATATATATATATATATATATATATATATATATATTTTGTTTGTTTCTTTTATTTTTATTGTATTTTTTCATGATGAAGCCACTGTACAAAGGAATGTGTATAGGGTGGGTATGTGGCCAGGATGGCTTAACCCCTTCATTACCTTTGCAGTTAGTATTCTATAAGGTGATGAAGGGGTTCATTGATATGTGAATGTCATTGCAATGTATTGGCTATGTATATATTTTGGCAACGGACCACAAGGATGATGCTGGCGACGGGGCCCTCTTATTGATGAGGTTAGTAGAATTTTCTTTATTTTACTATGGTATTTAATGTGTTTAATAATGGCCAAATAATGTATTATCCCTACGTGGATAATAGTTATTTGGCACATTATTGTACTGTATGTGTTGGGGTGGGGGGAGGGGGTATTGGCCCCAAGGGTATGTGGGTAGGCCTCCCTTGTGGGTAGTGGGTGAGGGTGGTTAGGCCTCACGGGGTGGGGGGTAGTGGGGTAGGGTATGTGGGTGAGGGTGGGTTAACCCCTTAATGACTGTAGCGGTTAATAACCGCTATGGTGATTAAGGGGTTAGGGGACATTACATTGGATGTTTTTATTCTTGTGTCTGTTTTGCAGAAGCGGATGGGGCATTAGCAGGATGAAGATGAGGATGGCCTTCATCGTGGCAGCCGGACATGGGTGAGTGCTACATGTATTTAATGTCTTTATTGTTCTGTATGTATTTTAAATGGACACATGCACTATTATCCATTTGTGGATAATATTCATTGTGCCCATTACTATACTGTATGTTAGGGGGGTATAGGTGTTGTTGGTGTAATATATATATTTCTTAAATATATATATTTCTTTAGTTAGTGTGGGGCTGTTGAGTGTGTTTTCTTTTTATTGTGGGTAGCGGGGGTGGGTGAAGGTAATGTGTGGGTATTATCTGCTACGGTTGTGAAGGGGTTAAGCGCACCCGCAACCCCCCGCAAGCCCTAAACAAACAACACGGGCCAAATACCCCCTTTACCCACCCCCGCTACCCACAATAAACCTGGCACGGCTGTTTAACCCCTTCATTGCCTTAGCGGTTAGCCGCTAGGGTAATGAAGTAGCCTTTAAATGCATTTTTCCTGCCTCGGATGCATGCCGGGGGGGTCCAGTGCTGGTATTAATGGTATCAGCTCTGGAGACCACCGGCATCAATCCCAGCCAGGAAAAAGGCCAGAAATTTTTCTAAGTGCCGATCCGCCACTCATCAGCAGCCTCTCACCATCAACTTGCCAACTTTTTCTTGCGTGGCTGATTCGCCAGAAAAACGCCATTCTAGAGTGGCGAATAGCTCCGCTAAGCTACTCGCCACTACTAGAATACAGCGTGGCAGAAAATGTTTCTATTTTAGGCGGGGGAAAAAAAAAACGCCAACCAAACTGGCGTTTTTTTTTGATTCTCGCCACTTTCTCGCCCCTTACTGAATAGGGGTAGCCATTTTTGGCGGGAAAGTGGCGAGAATTGCCTTTCCGCTGCTTACTGCATGATGCCCTTAAAATCAGTTATCACTGCTTAGTGCAAGTACCAATGGGTCTGTCGTGCGCATCAGTGCAATTAACCAGGTCTGGATGCTTCAGACACTGGAGCCATGCGAGGGAGCTATGCCGGGCCACGGAAGTAACCGGTGCAGGGAGAGGGGTATGATACTTCACCTGCTTTCATCCGGTTTGGGGCCCACTCTCCTCGTTTGCTCCTGCGTGCCGCCGTCAAAGGGTATCAGGAAAATGGAAGGAAAACGGCGCTACTGCGCATGTCCGAAAAAAGCTCCCAGAGTAATCTTCACACAACTTTATTGAACACACACAGGGCTACACCAGCATCTCCCCCTCTACGCGTTTCACCCTTACACAGAGGGCTTCGTCTCGGAGTGGGGAGAGGTGGTGACAGCCTCTTAAATAGCCTAAAAGCCCGCGAAAGCGGATTAAAAGATTTTAACCACTTCAGTACTGAACAGTTTTTTCCAGGAGTCTCATTACAAATAAATCCTTATATATGCATTGTTCCCTTAGGACATCTCTAGGTACATAACATACCCACCCAGGGAATAGTCAGATAATATACATACACAAAGATAAGACTGTTTGGCTGCATACTGAAGGTGTATAAATGCATTTAAGATGCTAGAAACAACACTGCAAGAAAAAACATTATCCCCATTCCTCCTACATGAAACCAAACTAGTATAAATCCATTATTTAAACATATAAGGACTTCATAATCTACATAAGCCATAGTTATTCAACCCTATGCTGTTTGGCCAAGGAGTGCAGGGAAGGGTTTACAAGCAAGCAAAAAGGGGGGGGGGGTGGGGGGAAGGGAAGGAAGGGGGGGAGGGAGGGAGGGGGGGGGGAAAGGGGGAAAGGGGGGAAAGGGGGGGAGGGGGGGGGGGGAAAGAGGGTGAAAAAGAGGGGGGGAGGGAGGAATAGGGAAACAGGACAAACACAAAAGACAGAACGGAGGATAACAGTAGATTCACAGTACACATAATTTCATAATTAAATACATGTGCATACATGTCTATAGGCATGCATATCTCAGGTCAAAGTTCTCTAGATAATTTTAGAGGAAACATCGCAGATCCCAATCCACATTGAGTCCGTTGGGTTGTAGTGTATTTAATGTATGTATCCAGTGTGCCTCTCGTTGATGTAAGAGCTTCTTCCTATCCCCTCCCCGTGGGGGGATGGCTATGTGTTCAATTGCACAACAATGGAAATTATCTACTGTACCCAACGGACAGTTGTTAAAGTGAATTGGTACCGGATGTGTCATGTCTTTGTTTTTTATTAACCTAAGATGTTCTAGAATGCGGATTTTCAGGGCTCTACTCGTTAGGCCCACATATTGCTTTTTACATCCGCATTGTAACAGGTAAACCACAAAATTAGTTTGACATGACATTATCGATTTAATTTGAAATCTGTGTCTATCCTCTTTGTTAGAGAAATACGTAGTTTTAATCATTCTGGGGCAAATTTTGCAATATCCACATTTATAAGATCCAATCAATCTCGGAAAAAAGGAACGTTTATTTTTGCTATCATTAGTTGTTTTCAACATACTGGGTGACAGCATGTTCCCTAATGTAGGAGCTCTACGAAACACTATCTTTGGTCCTACACACACCATTTTGTTTAGTAATGGATCTAGGGACAGTGTGGCCCAATGCTTGCGTATTATAGCCTTGATAGAGTTCGCTTGTTCGCTAAAGTTAGTGATAAAGAATGGCGCTTCTGTGTTCTCGACAAGTGTGTCTTTGGCACTACCCCCCAATGACGTGTTGATAAGAGTGTTCCTATCCGTATGTAGTGCATGCTGGTATGCCTGCTCAAGATTAATATCGTCATAGCCCCTCGACAGGAACCTCTCTCTCATCTCATCTGCCCTGTGGACAAAGGCCTCCAACGTCGAGCAGTTCCGGCGTAAGCGCAGGAACTGCCCCCTTGGAATGCCTCTGACCAGAGGGCGTGCGTGACAGCTTTTTGCATGAAGTAATGAATTCCTGGCATTCTCTTTCCTGAAAATATCTGATTGGATCTTGTACTCAATATCTACATATAAATTGAGGTCCAAAAATTGGATTTGGTTTTGATTATATGTATGAGTAAATTTCAGATTCAGTGTGTTTTTTGCCAGGTATTCAATAAACTTCAAAAGGTCCTCCTCCCCACCACTCCAGATCAAGATCAGGTCATCAATGTAGCGCTTATAAAACACCACATGATGCCTGAAAGGGTTAGAATCTCCAAACACGTGGGACATCTCCCACCAACCCATGAACAGGTTGGCATAGGAGGGGGCAAACGAGGTCCCCATAGCTGTCCCACGTGTTTGGAGATAAAACTGCTGATCAAAGGAAAAGTAATTATGGGTGAGTGCAAATCTAATACTATCCAAAATAAAGACTATGTGTGCTGGAGAAAGAGTGGAGTGAGTGCACAAGAAAAATTCTGTCGCTGTGAGACCGTGCTCGTGTTGAATAATATTATACAAAGAAGCCACATCTAGGGTAACCCAGGTGTAGTTAGGGTGCCAAATTACAGGTGCTAAAAGTGCTAAAACGTGCTTGGTGTCTATGATATGTGAGGGTAAAGAAAGAACAAGTGGCTGCAAAAAGTGATCTATGTATTGGGAAAGGTGTTCACCCAGGGAACCAATAGCTGAAATTATGGGTCTACTTGGGGGTGCAGTGAGTGTTTTGTGTATCTTGGGCAGGTGATGGAAAATGGGAGTGATAGGATCTGGAGTGGTAAGGAAGTCTCGCTCATTGGGTGTGAGAACGTGTAAAATCTCACCTTCGTCTAAGAGGTCCTGAAACTCTCTAATGAACTGGGGAGTTGGATCCCTGTCGAGGGTACGATAGGCCTCCGGGTCGTTCAGCTGCCGCTGTGCCTCGGATACGTAGTACTCCCTGTCCAGCACCACTGTTGCGCCACCTTTATCAGCTTTCCTAATTAGGATAGAGTCATTATCTTTCAGACATTTCAAAGCTGACCTTTGTTCCGCTGTTAAATTGTCTCGCTGCATGCCCCTGGTCCCTATACCCTTTGCTAGGAGTGAGAGGTCTCTTTCTATGCCCTTTTGGAAGATGTCAATATACTGCCCCCTCATGTGTGAGGGGTAGAAGACTGACTTCCTCTTAAGGCCCGAGTTTACACTCCCCAGAAAATCAACAGGATCCTCTAAGGTATTATTCTCTGTGAAGAGATCCATTAGATCCTGTTGATTGCATTGGTCCTGGAAACCTAGGGAAATGGGGACAATTTGATTAACATCATAAACGGGTAAAGCAATATTAGACACATTATTCCTGGTGCTGAAAAATCGTTTGAGGGTTAACTTCCTCGTAAATTTAAAGAGATCCACCATGGTGGTAAACAGGTTGAATGAAGTACTTGGGGCAAATGATAGTGCAAGATGTAAAATGGACAATTCTGCCTGCGTCAATTGATGTTTAGAAATATTTATAACATTGCTGTCCTCAATACTTAAGTTTTCAGTCTCTTTGAGGGCATCCCGCTGTAAGTCTTTCCTCCTGCCTCTTCTTGTCTTTCCTCGTTTTTTGAGGACTTCTGGCTGGCCCGTCGATTTGGATGCATCATCTCACTGGGACCTGCTCTCTCATCACCAGAAGACGGGCAGAAGTCACTCTCAGAGAATGAAAAAGATACAGCATGTGCAGTTAAATCATTGTCCCTGCTTCCCTTCAAGATGGATCTGTTACCACCCCCTTCTTTTTGTGGTTTCTTACTTTTTGGTTTACCTTTGCTCCTAGAGGGTAAATTCTGCCACATATAAATCTGATTCATCTCATAATCCGCCTTATCGCGCTCAAATTTCACTTGCTTATTAAGCATGATAGTTTTCTCCTGTTTATTGAGCTTGCTGGCAGTTTTGGAATCTAGCTCCTTGAAATTTTCCATATACGAATAGGCTTTTAATTGGTGCTGCAATTCTGCTATCTGTTTGGACACGATTGTGTTTTCTTCAGACTTATATCTTATTATTAGGTCCATTAACTCAGATCAGGAGCCTGTGGGGAGTCAGGAGGATCCTCACCACTCCGCTGACTTGCGATGGATTCCTCTTCCTCTGGAACACTGTCAGGTACCATCTGTGCTTTACTGGACACCACGATGAGACTGACGGTTCTCTTCACCTGGACGATAGGTGCTGGTCCACTCGCACATCTGGACAGCTATCTTCTAAGGGAGACACCTCCGCCAGGACGCGATGCCGAGTGGAGCCCTTCGCCCTGGTGGCCAGACTTAAGGAGCTATCGTGCTCCGCGGTCACCTGGAGGCTCACACCCGACACCCCTGGGGTAGTCAACTCACCCTTGTCTTCGTTCGGTACGGATCCCACGCCTGGGACCGATGGTACCTCTGTAGGCCGGACTGGCCGTGGTAGGGCACACGGGCCCATATCAGGCTCTGTATCCGCTGATGGTTCGCTCGGTTCCGTAACTAGCAGGGCAGGTGATTCCTGCTCGGGAACCGGGTCTAGAATGTTCACTTGGGCACCCGGTTCCTCCGAAATTTCTATGAGAGGGGTAGATGGGTTAGCTATACTGACCGGCTCCTCGTCCTCTGCTGGCTCTGCAGCCCACAACAGCCCGGGCTTCAGGAGCTGATCCCCGCAGCAGATACAGTTGGGTCCCCAGGCCACTTTACAAAAGGAGCAGTCCCATTTGTTACAGACACATTTTATGCATCCCTCTTCGCTCGCGTTTGCCAACTGATCTTCTATTATTTCCTTCAAAATCTCAAAGCCCATACTACCCGACTCACTCACTAATTTGTTTAAGCACGGGCACAAAAGAAAGAAAACGCTCCCTGCCTTAGTCTGCCAGTCTCCATACGACGGAGAGCGATTTTCTTCGCATCCAGTACTTTCTTTGGGGGAAACAGCAGTTACGGGTTGGAGCTCACGGTGTTTGCTCCCCCTGGTGGAATCTGAAGGAGGGGCAGCACACTCTTTCATGGAGTGACTCTGGCTCTGCATGGAGTTATTCAGTTGGCGGGGGCGGGGCTTAGGGTTTCCCGCCAAACCCGGACAGTTTGCAACAATTTCCCGCGCGGGCGGGAAATCAGCACGTGGCTTCTTCATGGCGAACAAAAATAGCACAATTTAGGAAAAAAATGGAACAGGGCACCCCAGGTCTATCTCAGCAGCGCCTCCAAATGTAACGGGTTTTCCCCCCCCCCAATCGCAGATTACACTGTGTGGGTGCAAGGAAAATACAAGGTTACTCAGGTGTGGTGCGTTACCTGTTGGCTCACAGGAGGGCTGAGCTTCCGCCACGGGGAACCTGGGGCAATTATACTAGGGTACTCACTTACAATGATGCAGCGCCTCCACCTGCGATGGCTCCCACCAGAGGGGGAGTGGTTCCTCGCAGGACAATCAATAATCACATAGCATGTATATTAACTAATGACTTTACTAACATGCATAACAACTCATCACACTCATAATGACATGTGTCCCTCTCACGAGGAGACACTAACCGCGACGTCTCGCCGGACGCTTCCCCAACACCAGGTGATCCCACCCAGTGTCCAGAGAACCCCACCCAATGTCCCGCACTCTTGCAGAGAGTCAATGGGTGACTGCGCAGTCACTAATTATGCTAAGGGCCCGTTGGTGCACTTGTGTATCAGATAGTACCTGCCGAGCACTCCCGTGCTCGGATCTCCAACGGGCTTCACAAAGGATCAGTCGCAGGATGGCGTCATCTGATCCCCAACCGTCCTCCTTGCACGCGGACCGCCAGGGTGGTCCTACTCTGGAATAGTCTCTGTGGACCCCAACGTGGGTCCGAACCGCTTCACAGGAACCGCAGCATCCGCTGAGTCCCTAACTAACACTTGGCACTAACGTGACAGGAACCCTAACCTAGGGCCTGTCCCTGTAGTACCACAACTGGGGGTGAGAACCTATCTGGGACCTAAGGGGTTAATAGCCTGCTCCGCTCCCCTAACGGTGCCCTGTTCTACTCTACCCCGGCAACTAACCTTCGCAGTCCTGACTAACTACGTCTAGTCATTCCAGCACTTGCAGTAACACGCTGCAAGCTACTGGCTGTGTACAGCCAACGTGCTGCACAACACGGTGCCTGCCTGTCAGACCTCACGCACTGACAGCCGTGACCCTGACAAGACAGCACACTAACGCACTAAGGGCAGCGTCCCTATCTTGGGTCTCCCTCAGCACTTACCCACTCTACCTAGTGGGGGGTTGGGGCCTACCTGGGGTGTGGGTACCTATGGGGGTGCAGGAGCTGCTCTCACTCCCCGCACCCTTCCTTCCCTCACAGCTCCCTAGCTCCAACTGACACCTATCAGCGCCTACAGCAACGCACTGCGAATAAACACTCAGCCCACTTGTCCCTATCTTCCCTTCTGTTCCCCAGTTCCAACTAAGGTAAGTGACAGGGTCCCTATCCTGAGGGCTGTCCCTGGCAACACTCACTCTACTGGGGGACTCAGGGCTATCTTGGGCCTTGGGGGCTGCTGGCCTAGTACAGGGAGTCCCTGACTCCTGTACCCTACCTCCTTCCCTGGGCTGCTCCGGTCTCTGACTCACTAACGTGGGCTCAGCGCGCGAATTGTATCTCTTTGCCTGCCTGGTCTTCCTAAGCCCTATTGGCTCCCTGGTGTCACATGGGGCATACAGAGGCTCCTGGGGTCTGTAGTCCCTCTCTAGGGCCCTCCCTAATAGGCTCTGGCTTTGCGGGCTTTTCTGCCTCTTTCCTGCGCATGCGCGAACTATAGGGGGCTGCCTTGACTCCCTCGCGCTACCTCTCGCCAGCCGCCGGGCCCGTAGCAACGCGATCGCGGCCCTAGCGACGGCCCGATCGCGTCCCCGGCAACCGGCCTGCACTAGGGGGCAACGCGCTACTCCCCGCTCCAGCCCTACACTCGCGCGACCACTGCGCATGCGCGAACTAACGTGCAATGGTGGCGCCCTAACCGCCCGGCTCCGAGAGTGTCGGGATTCCCGTGACGCGCGTGCAGCCCTGGCAACCAGCCGCACGCGTCCCCAGCAACCCCCGAGCCGGGACCTGACCGCCCTCACCACGTCGTATCGCCCGACGGGGCCGCCATTGGACTCGGCGGCACCCGCGATCTCTAGGGAGGTGAGGGGGGTGCTGATACTCCTGGGAGACCTGGCTACATATATATTAATCAATATAAATAAATAATATAGTGCTATTGATTTGTGAATAGTATATGTAGCCATGTGTAAAATTGGTGTACATATCTCTTTCTTATGCTGGCAGTAAACCTGGTAAGTATGCAGGATTGCCAGCAACAATCATAGAGGTTTGCCCTCAAACCCTCGTGAGGTGTCATATGTTCCAAAGGAAGTGACAACATGCTTTGTGTCCACCCTTAGTGACACAGAGGGTGTCTGTTTTCTAGAGGTGATATAAGACACTGCACTGCCTAAAGTTAGCAGGTCAGTTCAGTTGGTGTTCTGACTCTGTTCAGGAGAGTCATGTGCAGGTCTGCAACAGTGTTGCAGTGTCTGATGCAATAGCTGTGAGTCTGTGCAGCTCAAAGCAGAGAGACAAGCTGGTGAATCTCCCTGAGGGGAGAGGTGGAGAGCAACTCTATTAGAGGAGAAGGAACCTTCCTAATGGAGTGCAGCAAAGAGATGAGCGGCTAGACTGCTAGCTGTGAGGGGCAGCTGGCCCATACCACCAAGCAACAATAAAGATGCCCTGTTCAAAGACAACCCCACTGTGTGAGTGTGAAGTTACTCTCCAGCAGAAGGCACCACGGAGGAGGAGTTCCTCATCAGAACCATCCCCTTGCGGACGCAGGGATCCTGATGAGGTGGAGGCGCTGCACTGGATATAGGTAGGACTCATGCACACTACCTCAGATGCCTGTCTGGGTTGGCAAACCCCACACAACATCATGCGGGAGACTCAGGAGTCCTGTTGCCAACAGGTGCACCACCAGACACGACCATGTAATGGGGACTGGTTAGACCACAGGGGCCAATGTGAGATTGGGTGGGTCAGCAAGGTCAGAAAATCTGTTACATATGTAACGGGTATTCCCCCCCCCAATCGCAGACATATTGTGGGTGCAAGGAACATACGGTGTTACCATGTGTGTGGTGCGTCACCTGTTGGCTCACAGGAGGGCTGAGCTTCTGCCACGGGGAACCTGGGGCAATTATAATACTATGGGTAACCACTTACTCGATGCAGCGCCTCCACCTGCAATGGCTCCCACCATAGGGGGAGTGGTTCCTCGCAGGACACATACAATTAACCAATACACAGTGATGTATAATAACTAGTGACTTTACTAACATGCAAGACAACATATCACGGCAATACCATAATAACCTGTGTCCCTCTCTAGAGGAGACACTTACTGCGTCGCGCAGGACGCTTCCCCAACACCAGGTGATCCCACCCAGTGTCCCGAGAATCCCCACCCAATGTCCCGTACTCTTGGAGAGAACGTGGGTGCCCGTTGGTGCACTTGTTGACTTAATAGTACCTGCCCGAGCACTCCCGTGCTCGGATCTCCAACTGGCTTCGCAAAGGATCCGGCGACCGAAGAACACCGGAACCACCTCCAGGACGATCCCACCCGAAGGACTGCTGCAGCCGCAACGATGAACTGCGCTTACCTCAATACACGGAGGCAGCGCCCGTTGAGTCCCTAACTGTCTTCACTAGCTACCTGGACAATACTGTACTATAGGCCGTCCCTACAGCACAGCAACCTTGATGGCTTAGGGGGAAACTCCTAGGGGCCTACTGGGGTTAATAACCTGCCCCACTCCCCTAACTCTTCCCAGTCCTGACTATTACTTAACTGATCCCAGCGCCTGCAGCAACAAGCTGTGACCCACTGGATGTGTGCAGCCAACGTGCTGCACAACACTGTGCCTGCCTGTCAGACCTCACGGCACGGACAGCCGTGACCCTGACAAGACAGCACACTAACACTAAGGCAGCGTCCCTATCTTGGGCCGCCCTGATCAATTACCCACTAACCTGGTGGGGAGTTGGGGCCTACCTGGGGTGTGGGTACCTATCTGGGTGCAGGAGCTGCACTCGCTCCCCGCACCCTTCCTTCCCTCACCGCTCCCTGGCTCCAACTGACTAGCGTGGGTCCAGCGCGGGAAATGTATCCTTTCTGCTGCCTGGTTCTCCTCTAGCCCTATTGGCTCCCTGGCCTCACGTGGTGCGCGCAGAGGTTCCTGTGACTCGTAGTCCCTACCTAGAGCCTTGCCTGGTAGGCTAGGGCTTCGCGGGCTTTCTATCTCCTGTCCTGCGCCTGCGCAAGCTCTCTGGGGCTGCCTCACTGGTTCCCTGCTTAGTCTTACGTTCGCGCGACTCTTCCCTGGCTCTGGGGTCCTTCCTGCGCATGCGCGATCACTGCGCATGCGCGAGTCCCTCTCTAATGGCGGCGCCCTCCCCGCCCGGCTCCGAGAGCGCCAGGATCCCTGTGACGCGCATGCGGCCTTGGCAACCGGCCGCACGCGTCCCCGGCAACCCCCGAGCCGGGACTCGGCGGCACCCGCGATCGGCAGCTAGGTGAGGGGGGTGCTGACAGGCTGGGGAGACCTGGCTACACATATATATATATATATATATATGTATGTTTATTATTTAATTTTCTAAGAAATTATTGGTTACATGATTCATAGATATGCTGAAAAAATAAAACCTTCGTTTAAACCATCTGGACTCTGTGTATGTAATTGGTATATCCATCTACATTCTTTCTGTAAGAGACGTTTATCCCAGTCTCCTCCCCTTGCGCCTGGTGACATGTTCGATTCCATTAAATTTTAGTGTTTTCATATCTCCTTCATGCTACTCGTTCACATGTTTGGCTACGGGTTTGTCTCTTTTGTTGCGTGTGTCTCCCAAATGCTCTAATATTCTTGTTTTTAGAGGTCTTTTCGTTTTTCCCAAGTACATTTTGCCACATTTGCATGTAATTAAATAAATGACCCCCATTGTCTGACTATTGATGAAGTTCTTAATCATAAATGTCTTGGATTGCATGGAGTCCATGAATGTTTTTGTTTTATTCATAAAATTACACGCTTTACATCTTGAGCATGGGTAGGACTCTACAGGTTTGTCTCCTATCCATGTTTTAAGGGGCTGTGTTTGGAAGTGGCTATGTACTAGCATGTCTTTCAGATTTTTAGCTCTCCTGTAACCTGTTTGTGGTTGATCTTTCAGCACTATCTTTAGATCTGGGTCCTCAAGGAGAATGTCCCAGTGGTTCCTGAGGATTTGTCTAACATTTATATTCACCGTGGCCATCTCCACCCATTATATATTTATTTTGCCGTCCCACTACTATAATACATATGTGGTCCAACTAACTTTACCACATCCACTGTTATTGATTGGAGCATACTTAGGGGAGCTCATCTCCCCACTTTTACAGCCCTTACACAGGGATAGGTGTTTGTTGTTTTCATATGTTTGTGTGCTATTTAAGGAAACAGGCAATAAAGCCTTATTTTAATTTCACCTTAAAACAGTCTCCATTGCGTACCTCTGAACACGTCTCTTACACTTATCTTAATAAAACCCTCTCCGTTTTATTTTTGGGCTGGACTAAACCCTCAACTCCTTATCCCCGAGGTGAGGGTGACCTGGGTAAGAACTGGGCAGCCCCATCTGTTTATATTAGGGACCCTTTGACTGTTTTAGTTGTTACCCTTTTCCTCCCTGTGCTTCATTTTACCTGTTCTGGTCTGTGCTGAAGCAGGAGCTCCTAGGGGTGAGCTGCAAGAACGCTTTTCATGGTAGGGTTTTGACCGGAGCACTGCGCTTCAATGTAGCCGGGAATCTAACCTGAATCCCGAGTACATTTTTGGGGTCTCCAGTAACTTTGGTACCCCGCTAAATAGACGCAATCTGAAAGAAGTTTCTCCGTCAAACCTACCCTGAAACTCACAGCCTAGAAATCTCCTGGTCCCACCATCCCAGGAAAGGTTAAACACACAGATCTTTGGTGTCACATAATTTGCACACAGTCACAGTAATGCATTTAGGACATCTGGGTCCAAGAGCTGACACTCTAGGACCCCAACACACGGATCAGTGGTAACCAAGTGGGCTTGACCTTTATTGATGAGCCTGGTTAACCCCTTCACCGTCACACACACAAGCAAACATCTTTCTGTTTTTTTATTTTATTTTTGCATTTCTTTAGTGCTAAAGGACTTGTAATATGACAAAAATACACAGTGCAATACCTATATGTTCTCTTGAAAAAGGGTAATTTAGTTTAACCCTTTGGCCAAAGCGTCGTAAGACATGACCATTAGCAGGTCCTAACACTCCCTGACCTTTTTTCATGGGTTTAACACAGCGGGGGTCCCTGCATTTGAATGGGACTCCCGCTGTCTGAATCCTACTGGGTTCCAGCTGTCTGTAAGAGATGCGCAGTCAGAGATAGACTGAATCAGTCACAAGCAATCGCGGGGCTTTTATTTTATTTTAATAATACAGTATTGTAGCAAGGGGTCTCCGGAGCTGAACAGCATTTATTTTAGGTCCGGGGACCCTCTGCTTCCCGAGTTACAGGTCCTGTTATGGGGTGCCGGTATCCCAGCGGCCATGTTTAAATTCTCCCGCGTCATGTGACCGGGAAATTTAAATGCATAGGAGATAACGGCACCCCATACCGGGGCCTGTATCTCGGGAAGCAGGGGGTCCCCGGACCTGAAAAAAATGCGGTTCAGCTCCGGAGACCCCCTGCTACAGTACTGTTATCAACATAAAATACAAGCAGCTTCATTACCTTAGCGGCTAGCCGCTAAGTCAATGAAAGGGTTAAGGCAGACTACCAGGTTTATTGGGGACAGAGTGGGTGAGTGAAAGGGGTAATTGCATCAGGGTGGGTGGTTAGGCCTCTCGGGTGGGCAGTGGGAGGGGCAAACCCCTTCATCACCTTAGCGGTAGTAACCGCTATGGTAATGAAAAGGTTAACCACTCCCACTGCCCACCCGAGAAGCCTAACTGCCCACCCTGTGGCAACTACCCCCTTCTCTCAATCCATCTACCCCCAATAAACATTACAATACAAAACATCAATAAAATACATTGCACAACCACCCCTTTCCCCCGCCCACATACAGTACAGTAATGGATAGTAAATTAAAGTTCTACTTAACCCTTCCAGGAGGAAGGCAATCCTCGTCCTCCTCTTCTTCAGTGGGCACCAACAAAAAAATAACTACTGGCCACTGACCCCTTAATCACCTTAGCAGTTATTAACCACTAAGGTAATTAAGGGGTTAATCCCCCCCCCCTCCCACTACACAACCGAGAGACCTAACCACCCTCCCAAGGGCACCTACCCCCACCTCCTCTACCCATTGATTGGTACAGTGACACACCGTTGCCACTATGCCAGTCAATATGCAGCCTGCCTGCAAATCCCCAAAACAAGCATCACATTTCAGACATTCAATTTTAAACAAAAAAATGCCAATAAACCAATTGATTGGCACAGTGGCACACCCATGCCCTGTGGACCTGAGCTACCACCATGCTAGTCAATATGCAACCTGCCAATCTCAAAAACAAGACTCAAATTAAAACCACATTCACTTTCCATTTAAAAAATGCCAATAAACCAATTGATTGGCACAGTGCCACACATGGTCTGTCACTCTGTCAGTCAATGAGCAATCTGCAACAACAACAAAAACCTGCAAATAAAAAAAACAAGCACCAAACAAAAGACATTTACATTTGAATAAAAAAATTATGCCAATGCAGATGCCAGAGAATGGGTAGAAGTGCGGCGCAACTGCGCATGTCTGAAGAAAGGCTCCCGGATGTCTTGTTCCAAAAAAACTTTATTAACACACACCAGGGCTACACCAGCATCTCCCCCTCAACGCGTTTCACCCTTACGCAGAGGGCTTCGTCTTGGAGTGGGGAGAAGTGGTGACAGCCTCTTAAATACCTAAAAGCCCGCGAAAGCGGAATTAAAAATTTAACCCCTTGAGTGCTTTATGCCTGTAAGTTAATATCAATGCTATTAAAGTCCTAATGTCTGTGCAACTCACTTTAAACATATTCTATGCACGGAGAGCATCTTAAATATATAATCAGACATACACAATAGCAAAATGATAAGACTGTTTGGCTGCACATTCCAGGTATATAAATGCAATAAAATGCTGTTGTCAACACTGCAAGATAAATATGCTCAACACTAGATTCACATTAAACCAGGTCATACACTTATAAGTCAGTCATACAGATAGGGGCTTCCTAATGCTTTAATTTAAACACATTTATTAACCCATGACTTATAGACCGGTGAATGAAGGGAAGGCAGGTAAGGGAAAAGAGAAAGGGAAAACAAGAGTGGAAGGTTGGGAAAAGTGGAGGGGGGGGAGGAGGAGGGGGGGGGAGGGGAAAGGGGGGGGGAGGGGAAAAGGGTAGGGATAAGAGAAGAGACAGTGCGGAGAATAGATTAGTTCAGAATAAAACACTAGACGTTCTGTTCCCACGAGGACTGTAATATATACATATACGCATTCCCCATATGACACTCTTCAATATATATCTCTTAGAGAAAACACCGTAGATCCCAATCCACATTAAGTCCATTGGGTTGTAACATGTTGAGTGTGTGGATCCAGTGCGCCTCCCTTTGATGTAGGAGCTTAGTTCTATCACCTCCCCGAGGGGGGAGGACTATGTGTTCTATAGCGCAACAACTGAAATTGTCCACAGAACCCAATGGACAATTATTAAAGTGGATTGGGACCGGATGTGTCATGTCTAAATTCTTAATGAGCCTTAAGTGTTCTAGAATGCGGATTTTTAAGGCTCTACTAGTAAGCCCCACATACTGTTTCTTACATCCGCATTGTAGCAGGTATATGACATAGTTAGGGTGAGGTAAGGTGCTCAAAAGTGTCCTATACACAGGAAAGAGGGGAGTACAATCTGGATATTGATTATTATCAATGCATGCATTTGAGTATTCAAAAGTTGGGGCACCAGATACCCTGAAGGTGGGGGTAGGTAGTCCAGAGACAGCCTCCTCCACCTCATTGGGTTGGCCCTGAGTACTCACTGTACCACTGCTTTCACCAGAGTCTCCCCTCCATCGCGTGCTGCTGTAGAGAGTGTAGTCCAGCAAAGTAGAGAGTAATGCAGCGCACCGCGATCCAAAGGAAGAACAGGTCTGGCCAAAAATAGCTGATCTTTATTGAAGTGTCATAAAATCAAGGGATGCAACCCTTCTACGCGTTTCGTGCATAGCACTTTATCAAGAAGTGCTTCCACACGATATACAGAGCGTTTATGTAGCAATGGCCGCCAAATCTCGCGATATCTGTGACGTCACGTTTGTGTCATAACCAATAGAAACTCACTAGTCTCGCGCATGCGCATCGCGGCTCTGAACGGGGGAGTAACCCGCCTCACGCAATCTCCCCACCACTGCAGGGGAACGCCCCTAGGGGAGTGCAACACAGGGAGGAGTGATCACAGGGGAGACTGTATCCGCCCCCATCCCAGCTCTACGTGCCTGCTGCTGCTATAAAACAGCACAACAATCTTGTGATGGGATCTCAACTATGTATGGCTATAAAAATTGTGAGTGTCATACCATCACATCACATGTTACACCCCCAAGTAGTGGGAGACTAGATGTCCATACTACAACCAGCTTATCATCCTGAGTGAACTCACCGGAGAAAGCAGAAATATGGAGCATGTTCTCCATCCCCCAATCATGAGGATTACATGTGAATGAAAATTTAAACAAAAATGGACGTAAAAAAATGTGAGCAAAAAGATCATAAACAAGAGACATATATACAAAAATCAATAAATGTTATTCTATGCTTCAAAAGTTTGTGTTTATGAACTAATGCTATGGAATCTGATAAAAAATTGGTTCTATGCACTAAAAAATGTATATAGCGATACTGGGCAGCCATTTAACAAAAATCAAAACATACAATTTTATTAATTAAAAAAAATATATATATACATAACAAAATACATCTAAAAACAATAAATTTGTGTAAAAACAAATGAGCATCCTTGTGATGACAGTGAGACATAATTAATTCAAACAAATATATTTTTATATTTTTCTCATCTTGTGGGGCACCCAAGGAAAATTTATTTATTGATCATGCAGACAATGGCATTGACAACATTTGTAGAGTATGTAGGTGAATCAATATCCTTAATAACTAGACATATGCAGTATGTTGGACAATGATTCGTTTTCTAGCATATACTGTATGTACTGCAATTTTTTTCTCTTTTTCAGAAAAAAACGAATCTTTTGTAAAGCTAGGGAATTCAATTGGAACAATCTATGTAACTAATCAAAAAGCTGGATAAGAGACTGGGCTATATGACCAATAAGAAGTTGGGAGAGCGGGATTAGATCATAAAGTGCTTGCTAGTCTTTAGTAGCACAGGGTCGATTTTCAGGGAATCTAGTTTGTTATTATCTCAAGAAGTGGTTAATGGTCCACTCTATATTTATCCCTTCAGGAAATCTCGTTCTCAACGTGAATATCCAGAAGGATTCTCTACAGTTCAAAGTATTCACAATATCTCCCCCTCTCTCCTTTTATGTAATTTTCTCAATACCCAAAAACGAGAAATTCCCAATACCCCCCTTGTCACATTCTGTAAAGTGCTTTGATACAGGGTGCTCTAGATCTTTCTTCCGTATTAATCTACAGTGCTCCTGCATCCTTGTCTTCAAGGCTCTTGTGGTCCGACCGACATATCTTTTCCCACAACCACAGCTGATCAAATAGACCACATTAAAAGAAAAGTCTATCTTTTATCCTACCTTCATTAAAGGTCCATATCTAACAATGTTCGAGAACCTAGTCATTAGGGACCTGAGAGTGTTAGCTCAGGGCTTTTCTTTTTCTCAACTAAGAAATGATAATTTGAATAAAGGAGAACGTGCTGCCATTAAATCTTTGCAAGATAATGACATGTTGGTAATTAAATATGCAGACAAGGGGGGCGCTGTGGTGGTTCAGAGTAGGACTGACTATTTCAAGGAGGCATTTCGCCAACTTGGTGATGTGTCCTCCTACTCTGAACTACCACGGGATCCAACAGAATACTTTTTGAAGGAACTTTTAGATCTGGTGGATTTGGGATCAGCTACGTATGTTCTAAATAAAGATGAATCAGGGTTTATAATCAATTTGAAACCAGTTATTCCCATCTACCACCATCTCCCAAAGATCCACAAGACTTTGGTCGACCCCCCTGGTCGGCCAATAGTCTCCAGCATTGGATCTTTGGGAGATGGTCTGTCAAGATATGTCAATGCCTATTTGCAGCCTTTTGTTAGGCAACTGCCATCCTTCATCTTGGACTCAGGCGATTTGCTGACAAAGATGATGGAAGTGGAATGGAATCAGGAATTTTTGTGGGTAACTATGGATGTGGTCTCCCTGTATTCAATTATACGTCATGACCTGGGCATGACGGCTGTCCGTCACTTCATAGAATGTCCGGGTAGCTCATTACCAATGATCACATTCATTATGGAAGCCATATGTTTTCTCTTAACACACAATTATTTTCTTTTTGAGCACAAATTTTACTTACAACTTCGGGGTACGGCAATGGGGACGAGCTTCGCCCCCTCCTATGCCAATCTTTTTATGGGGTGGTGGGAAAATAATTTTATCTTTAACAGCACTAACACTTTTAGACACAATATTATTTTTTACAAACGTTTCATAGACGACCTTATCTTTATTTGGCACGGGAGCACAGATAGTTTATTAGCATTTTTTGATTATGTAAACAATAACACGTTAGATATTCACTTTACTATGGATTATCATGCACATCACATAAGCAACCTGGACATTCTGTTTTATATTGATCTAGAGAAAAATATACAAACAGATGTTTACAAAAAAGTTAATTCAAGAAATTCATTTTTGAGGGCAGACAGCTGTCACCCCGGGTCAGTGATTAGGGGTATACCCAAAGGTCAGTACCTCAGACTGAGGAGGAATTGCTCCACAATGATTGATTTCCTGACTCAGTCTGAGGCGCTGACTAATAGATTTGTTGAAAGAGGTTATGACAGGGAGACCCTCCAATCAACTCTCCAAGAAGTAGTTGAGATTAAAAGAGAAACGTTATTACCCCAGAACTCCAGGGTGAGGGATGCCAGGAAAGCAATAAAAAAGGATTTTCATGGGACCAAGAAAGAGTGTCCAATGTTTATATCGCAATATAATAAATCCAGTAGTCAAGTGAAGAAGATTATAAATAAACATTGGGACTTATTACAAATGGATCCTATTCTATGTGAATACACTAAACAGGGTCCAAAGTGTGTATATAGACGGGCCAAAACATTGGCAGCATTCATTTCACCAAGTGTCATTACTACCCCCCTAGGTAATCCTGATCGTTTTCTGACCAAGGGGTCCTTTAGGTGCAACCAGTGCAACATGTGCGAATTTATGAGACCATCAAGACATGTCTTTTCCCACAATCCACACAAGCAGTATAATATTAACAGCTTCATCAACTGTAACACAAATATGGTGGTCTATTTGATCAGCTGTGGTTGTGGGAAAAGATATGTCGGTCGGACCACAAGAGCCTTGAAGACAAGGATGCAGGAGCACTGTAGATTAATACGGAAGAAAGATCTAGAGCACCCTGTATCAAAGCACTTTACAGAATGTGACAAGGGGGGTATTGGGAATTTCTCGTTTTTGGGTATTGAGAAAATTACAAAAAAGGAGAGAGGGGGAGATATTGTGAATACTTTGAACTGTAGAGAATCCTTCTGGATATTCACGTTGAGAACGAGATTTCCTGAAGGGATAAATATAGAGTGAACCATTAACCACTTCTTGAGATAATAACAAACTAGATTCCCTGAAAATCGACCCTGTGCTACTAAAGACTAGCAAGCACTTTATGATCTAATCCCGCTCTCCCAACTTCTTATTGGTCATATTGCCCAGTCTCTTATCCAGCTTTTTGATTAGTTACATAGATTGTTCCAATTGAATTCCCTAGCTTTACAAAAGATTCGTTTTTTTCTGAAAAAGAGAAAAAAATTGCAGTACATATATGCTAGAAAACGAATAATTGTCCAACATACTGCATATGTCTAGTTATTAAGGATATTGATTCACCTACATACTCTACAAATGTTGTCAATGCCATTGTCTGCATGATCAATAAATAAATTTTCCTTGGGTGCCCCACAAGATGAGAAAAATATAAAAATATATTTGTTTGAATTAATTATGTCTCACTGTCATCACAAGGATGCTCATTTGTTTTTACATGAATTTATTGTTTTTAGATGTATTTTGTTATGTATATATATATATTTTTTAATTAATAAAATTGTATGTTTTGATTTTTGTTAAATGGCTGCCCAGTATCGCTATATACATTTTTTAGTGCATAGAACCAATTTTTTATCAGATTCCATAGCATTAGTTCATAAACACAAACATTTGAAGCATAGAATAACATTTATTGATTTTTGTATATATGTCTCTTGTTTATGATCTTTTTGCTCACATTTTTTTACGTCCATTTTTGTTTAAATTTTCATTCACATGTAATCCTCATGATTGGGGGATGGAGAACATGCTCCATATTTCTGCTTTCTCCGGTGAGTTCACTCAGGATGATAAGCTGGTTGGAGTATGGACATCTAGTCTCCCACTACTTGGGGGTGTAACATGTGATGTGATGGTATGACACTCACAATTTTTATAGCCATACATAGTTGAGATCCCATCACAAGATTGTTGTGCTGTTTTATAGCAGCAGCAGGCACGTAGAGCTGGGATGGGGGCGGATACAGTCTCCCCTGTGATCACTCCTCCCTGTGTGGCACTCCCCTAGGGGCGTTCCCCTGCAGTGGTGGGGAGATTGCGTGAGGCGGGTTACTCCCCCGTTCAGAGCCGCGATGCGCATGCGCGAGACTAGTGAGTTTCTATTGGTTATGACATAAACGTGACGTCACAGATATCGCGAGATTTGGCGGCCATTGCTACATAAACGCTCTGTATATCGTGTGGAAGCACTTCTTGATAAAGTGCTATGCACGAAACGCGTAGAAGGGTTGCATCCCTTGATTTTATGACACTTCAATAAAGATCAGCTATTTTTGGCCAGACCTGTTCTTCCTTTGGATCGCGGTGCGCTATATGACATAGTTAGTCTGACATGACATAAAGGTTTTTATCTGATATTTCCGTGTTTCCTCTTTATCAGTGAAATGTTTAACTTTCTTCATTTTGGGACAAATCTTACAGTGCCCGCATTTAAACGATCCAATCAATTTTGGAAAAAAAGACAGTTTATTTTGGTTGGAATTAGTTGTTTTCAACAAACTAGGTGACAGGCGATTCCCTAGCGTAGCTGCTCTACGGAACACTATTTTGGGTCCCACACATGCCATTTTGTTTAATAAAGGATCTAATGAAAGTGTGGCCCAATGTTTGCGTATAATAGTTTTAATTGAGTTCGCTTGTTCGCTATAATTTGTAATAAAGAATGGCGCTTCTGTGTTCTCGGCCTTGGTGTCTATCTGTGTACTACTGGCTGACATATTAGTAAGGGTATTCCTATCTATATTCAGTGCATGCTGGTATGCCTGGTCAAGGTCTGCACCATCGTTCCCCCTCGACAGGAACCTCCCTCTCATCTCTTTCGCCCTGTGGATAAAGGCCTCCAATGTGGAGCAGTTCCGGCGTAATCGCAGGAACTGCCCCTTTGGAATGCCCTTAACCAGAGGGCGTGCGTGACAACTGTTATAATGAAGCAATGAATTCCTGGCATTCTCCTTTCTATAAATGTCTGATTGAATTTTATACTCCATATCCACATATAAATTTAAATCTAGAAAATACATTTGGTTTTTATTATATGTGTGAGTAAATTTCAAGTTGAGAGTATTGTCTGCCAGGTATTCAAAGAACCTCAAAAGGTCTTCCTCCCCACCACTCCAGATCAAAATCAGGTCGTCAATGTAGCGTTTGTAGAACACCACATGACGCCTGAAGGGATTAGAATCTCCAAACACGTGGGACATCTCCCACCAACCCATGAACAGGTTGGCGTAGGAGGGGGCAAAGGATGTCCCCATGGCTGTCCCACGTGTTTGGAGATAATACTGCTGGTCAAAGAAAAAATAATTGTGCGTGAGTGAAAATCTGATACTATCGAGAATAAAAACTATGTGTGCTGGCGAAAGAGTGGAATGATGTTGTAAAAAGTGCTCAGTGGCTGTAAGGCCGTGCTCGTGATTAATAATATTGTATAGGGAAGCCACATCCAGGGTAACCCAGATGTAGCTAGGGTGCCAAGTGATGGGTGCTAAGAGGGATAAAACGTGCTTAGTGTCAATAACATGTGAGGGTAAAGAAACGACCAGTGGCTGTAAAAAGTGATCTATGTATTGTGATAAGTGTTCACCCAGGGAACCAATAGATGAAATAATGGGTCTACCTGGGGGTGCAGTGAGTGTTTTGTGTATCTTAGGCAGATGATGAAAGATGGGAGTGATAGGATCTGGAGTAGTGAGGAAGTCCCGCTCACTAGGCGAGAGAACATGTAAAATCTCACCTTCGTCCAAGAGGTCCTGGAACTCTCTAATGAACATAGGAGTAGGGTCCCTGTCGAGGGTGTGGTACGCTTTAGGAAGCCCCTATCTGTATGACTGACTTATAAGTGTATGACCTGGTTTAATGTGAATCTAGTGTTGAGCATATTTATCTTGCAGTGTTGACAACAGCATTTTATTGCATTTATATACCTGGAATGTGCAGCCAAACAGTCTTATCATTTTGCTATTGTGTATGTCTGATTATATATTTAAGATGCTCTCCGTGCATAGAATATGTTTAAAGTGAGTTGCACAGACATTAGGACTTTAATAGCATTGATATTAACTTACAGGCATAAAGCACTCAAGGGGTTAAATTTTTAAATCCGCTTTCGCGGGCTTTTAGGTATTTAAGAGGCTGTCACCACTTCTCCCCACTCCAAGACGAAGCCCTCTGCGTAAGGGTGAAACGCGTTGAGGGGGAGATGCTGGTGTAGCCCTGGTGTGTGTTAATAAAGTTTTTTTGGAACAAGACATCCGGGAGCCTTTCTTCAGACATGCGCAGTTGCGCCGCACTTCTACCCATTCTCTGACCTGCATCTCGGCGGCGGCACGCAGGAGGAGGCGAGGAGAGCGGTCTCACAACCCAAGGAGCAGGTGAGGTCATTCTTTCCCCCTGCACCGGTTGATTTAGTGGCCCTGTTCAGCTCCCCCATGCCTACCCCAGTGTCTGTTATCCTCAGACCTGCCTCACACTGAAGCGCTTGACAGACTTTCTGCAATGCAGATGCCAACCTAAAAAAAATTAAATACAACATGAAATAAACGTTTTTCTTACTTTTGATGTCTTCACCCACCGAATCCTACTCCATCATCAGCAGCAGCAGCAGCAGCAATTCCTGGTCCACGACCCAATGCTCCTAAACAGCCACGTTCCACCGGTAAGTTCTTTCAATCTTTTCTTCATCTGTAAATTAAAATCCATTTTGGGTTCTTTAGCTTCATCTGTAAATAACAAAAGATTATGCAAAGCATAATAAAATTAAAAATATAAATTAAACATAGACTTCCCTCAGTTACCTGCAACAGGGAGAAAAAACAAAAAAGATAATATTAGAGAAAAGGATACAGATTATTTAAGGAATGGAGCAATATCTATTTCCACATTGAGACCCCTAGGGGTCAGGGTCCTCAATTTATGGATCCAGAAAGTCTTCCTTTTTATTAATGCCAAACTTCTGTCCCGCCCCTCCAATATTGTAAAACATGTTCAATTGCCATAAATGTCAAACCTGTCGGGTCCCCCTGATGTCTTTTCGCCCTGTCGCCGGTAACTGGGGGAAGTCTATGTTTAATTTATATTGTTTATTTTATTATACTTTGTACAAACTTTGTTATACTTGTTAATTCGTCTGCACATTCCTTATCTTTGTCATATTCATTGCTGATACTATTATCCATTATTTATGGTATTTGTTATTTAATTACATGTTCAATAATCCTTTAAAGACTTAATGTCAAAAAACGAAAAACGATTACCCTCTGCTCCTTTCTAAACCTCTTTTTAATAATGACTATATCTAATATCTAAATCCAGTACAACATCTGGAATTTTTATCCTAGATTTCTATAATTAATATATATATATTTCTCTTTGTATACATCACCAGTTATCTGGTTTATTTGCTCCGAATTCTCATTATTGTTCCCTTGGTGATATAGACACAATATTAGTTACATATGTAACAGTACAGTGTACAGCAAATACATGTAACCAAATCACCAGTGAAAGTGCCCACCCTTGAATGATAATTCTATATGCTCCAAAGTAGCAGTTCAGGACGTTTTCGGTCAAAAATCCACATTGAGGGCAGTGGGGGTTTCCGCCCCAAAATACAGTACTGTATATAAAGTAGAATTAAATGGACATGAACTAAAAGGTGACACGGTGTGCTCATTTGCATGTCATTTCCCAGAATCCCTTACTGCAGTGGAAGCACAGTATGCTTGTGAAAAGCAGGATTGTAGACCTGTCTGAGATGTAAATGTGCTCACAAGTGGTATTTGTATGTAGCAAGGTACTCCCTGGCTACTATTCTACCCAATGGGCTGGCAATAAACCCTGGTATTTACAGGCTTGCCAGTAGTTGGTATGGGGTTTTTCCCTTCACCTTTGGTACTGCACTTGAGTGACAGCAGAGGGTGGTACATCCTGTTGGAGCTGGGACAACGAGGTGCCCGCCTTCAGGCTGTACTTAAGGGCAGGACCGCCCTAAATTTGGAGGTTGTTCCTTCCTACTTGAGGAAGGCAGGTCACACGTCGGGGAGCCTGAGATTGGGGCCTACCCATGTGCTCTTCCCTCCGGGGAGGAGTGAGTGTGATTATACCTTTGCCTCCGCTAGGACGTCTGCGGGTGCCCTTGGCCTGTAGTGACGGTCCAGGGACCATCTCCAGTGAGAGCTGATCTAAGGAGACTGTATCCCGCAGAAGACTGCTGCGTAGCTGTTGTGTTTCTGCAAAGTGTGTAGTAATAAACTGTTCCTGTTTGCAATATACCTCCGGCCTGGTGTGTGATCTAACTGGGGAGAGAGGTAATCAGTTCTACCATGGGAGATCATCTCCATTTCCCTGGAACCTACGGCAGACGGAGGCGCTGCACTGCTAAGTATTATGTGGGGTATGGACCCCAGAAGCCTGTTCCTGTGTCCCAAAGTCATTGTGGAGGACTCAGCCCTCTTGTTACCAGCAGGTATGCACCACACACACCCTGTAATGGCCCCTATCTGTGATTGAGGGGCAGTGGGGGGGGGGGGAGGGGTGAGGGATAGGGGGAAACACTGTTACATGTATTTGCTGTACACTGTACATTGGTGGGTTTTTGTCACTTTTTTACCCACCATTACTTATATCGTTATTGTAGAGGTAAAAGTAATTAACTACATTCTTTGAGTAATGATCAGTAGGCGATTAAATGTTCTTTTTGACATTATTTCAAAATCATACCTAATGCGTTTTATGTTTTGGTAACTCTGTACTGAGACTAAATAGGCACTTAATTAGTTTTTCAATAGAAATATCAAGAAATTCCATTTAGTGAGTTTCTGCCAAAAAATGCACTTAATGAGTTTTACCGCTACAACGACGATATAATGTGTGGTTGAAACCCCTTAGTCTAAAATTATGTGCCTGAGTGCACTGCTTTGTTCCTTTTTATGTGGAATCTTTGCCAAGTTTAGTTTTACATAAACTCCTCTAACAATCTGCATGAAATACAAGCCTTTTTAAAAAAATTAATTTATTTTAACAAGTTTCTTAGATTTAGCGTAGATGCTGACAAAAAAATATATATATAATTTTTTGAATACCCGTATACCTTCATTGATGTCTCCTCCTTGTTTGGCATCTTAACTAATTTGCTGTTCAGAATTTGCTTGTAGGTTCCTGAAAAAGAAAATGACTTCAGTCTATTACGACCCAAGTTAATTGTGTCACCAGATGGCACCATATAACCCATTCCATTTAATTTAATAGACTTGCATTATCTTTACAGAGCTACTAACTACATGTCCATTGCATAAAAGTGAAGCCAAAAATAATAAATGAAAATGGGCAAATCTCTAAACATTTGGTTGATTTTGGCATAATGCATCTTATTTTTGTTTTCTGTTCAGTGACCACTAGTGCTGAGAACCAGCCTGAGAAAGGAGGTTTTAAAGCCGCAGTCCTCCCCCACCCCACAAATTTACGAATCAGTGGGGCAAATGCCACCAATCGCAGCAGGGTTCCCCTCACTCATTAGCAGTAATAAAGCGGCAGACATTTTGATTTCAATGAAATGACAATTGGAATGATCCTGAATTAGGGAGCCCAGTTACAAGAATTTTAGTGCATATGTATCAAGGCAAATGTGGTGCAAGTATGGGGAAAAACATCTGCAGAGTATGTGTCAAAGAGAAAAATTAGATTTAAAATCAATAGGATTTTTTTGCCCCAGAATTGCACTACTTTTGCCTTGTGTTTATAGTTTATGGGGCTCCTCAATTCAGCTGACGAAATAGTGCAAAGAAATACGGTATAAATGCGAGAGTTGATGGCTGCTTTAATTTAAAGGGACAGTTTCACTTAGGAAAAAATGAACTAATGGCAATATTGGGGGCTAAACATCAAGGATATTCTCAGCAAAAGAAGCTTGTTTATAAACATACATTTAAAAATACTTGTTAACATATTAAACAGCATGACATTGGGGCCCACAAAGGAGCTCCCCCCACCCCTCCTGTCTATACACATTCCCATAATAATACCTATAATAAATAAACACAAAGGAAGGTCCGCAGGTACAAAGGCTGTGACTTTAATTAAAATACATAACGTAATCTGATAAGTGCCAACCCTGCCAGAGTGTTCAAACAATGGGTAAAGGCCAATGGTACTCAAACCATGGCGCGCAACACCCCCAAGCCAGGCACCGCAATGGCCATTTAGTGAGAATGGGCCCCAGGAACCCAAAGCACAATGGGCCCTGCTCACTCAACACTTCCAGCCACAACAGGGCTTTACCAAACCATAGAGCCCTGCCTGGCAAGGTTAAAGTGCACTTACCTCCCAACAGCTGCCGCGATAGAGGCAACAACACGTCCCGTACTGCTCACTCTGTGATTAGTTGAATGTGTTTCAAAGTGGGCCAGTACGTTGTGTGCCATTGCAATGTGTGAATTTGTCACACATCATCCTTTGTATTGGGTAGGTGGGTTTTAGAATGCTGTCGCTATTCTGGACCCAGGGTCACGTATAGGGTGTGAATAGACCCAGATAGCTTAACTCATGCCTTCCCTCTTCCAAATCACAACAAGTCCTTTTGTTTTTCTTGGTTTTATTGAAGGAAAGTCACAGGAAGAAATGTACTTGCAAATGTAGTGTGGGTAGAGAGTGCTTCTCTGTCTGAAGTGCAGTGAATCAAGATAAGGCAGTGTAAAAACAGAAAGGCCTTGCTGGAGTTAATAGCAGGCAGGTACTCTACTCACTCAGAGTCCAGGGTGAAAAGGAAGTAAGGGCTGAGTGTCACACAGGAAAAGTATGAGATTGGACTAACTGTCAGCAGGGACAGGGGGGGGGGGGAATAGAAAATCCCATTCTAGGAGAATAGCTGAGGTTGCTATAGCAACTCACTGACTAGGGCTGTGTAAACAACATGTGTATCAAAATGTAGCCTTTCACATGCAGCTAGCTGCTGGGACAGGGAAAATAACAGGCAGCTAAGCTAGGGAGACATGAATCCTATGAGCTGCAAAGGGAGACAGAAAAATAGGAAATCCTGTTCTAGGACAGTCGCTCAGTGGTAACATCTCTCCCTTTGAAGCAGGGGAACACAGTTTACTTCCCAGCTCCTTGTGACCTTAGCCAGGTCACTTTATCACCCTGTGTCTCAGGCACCAAAATGAGATTGTAAGCTCTATGCGGCAGGGACTGTTTGTGCTATGGATAGAAAGCAATATTATTAATGTATCATTTTATTGGACCAGCATACTTGGCAGAAATAAACATCATGGACGACTAGGCATTAGGAAGGCCAGGCTTGGAAAGTCAGTGAAGTTGTTGACGAAAGAAAGGAGAGTACTTTCTATTTAATACACACACTCCGTGAACACAGTATGAGTGCGGTAGTAAATACTACCATTTTCTTATTTTAAAAAAATGCTAATGTAGTTGTAACAGGGTGAATTCTCTGTTGTATTGTAAGGCATCAGGCATGGTCAGTGCTTATGCGCTGACACATGCTGAGCCGTGCTGCTGCTCGGCACTGAGTCCCTGCAGCCGCAATGAGAGCGGCTTTAGCAGGGGCTCGCGCACGCGTCAGCACGCTTGGGGAAGCGTATGTCTGACGGAGTCTTGAGATTTTCTTGCTTGCCGGAGCGCAGGGCCGGTCACGTGAGCGGTGCGCCCAATGAGGGCGAACCAGCTCCGTGACATCACTGGCCCGCCCCCGTCCCGCCCCCTGACGGCAACCTGTGTAAGGCCAGGGAAAGCACCGCTTTCCCTGAGCCTCAGCATGCCTCCGCACTGTTTGGGGCACTATGTCCCAGGCCTTAGACAGGTAAATCCTGTCCACACAGACTGATACAGAACTGAGGAGATTAATCCCAAAGCGGGCCATTTTGGATTAATCTTTTCAACTGATTTGTTAGGGGTATAAAAACCCAAAGTCTCTCACTAAAGGAATCGCAAGCACCGAGAGAGAGTCAGTGCTGCCAGAGATATTGCAGGGGAAGAGAGACTCTGCTCCAGGCAACACCAGTCCCTGGAACACGCCAGAGGGAAACTCCAATAGACAGCACCATGGACCCTCGACTGACGTAAAGAGCACCCTGCTTATGTTGAAACTTTATTAAGAGGCCTAGCCTTCCAGCCCCCAGATAGGAAGTGCTGCCAATTTAGTACTATTTCAGAATTATTTTAGAGCTATGCAAATGACACTTTCTGGATACTAATTGTAAAAATAAAGCTTACAATGCTCACATGCTGTCCATTAAATTAGAACCATATTGAATCATGGTAATTAAGCCAATTCCCTTTCAAAAAGTTTACACAATCTATAAATTACTGTCTTTATCCTTCTTTCAAAATGGAGTCCAATTTCTTGAATTTACACTAAAAGCATGTCTTTTAACCTGGCCTATATCTGGGGTAAGGTAAATCCTTGGGTCATAAATGTATTTTCTTGTAGCCGGTTTGCATTTAATGGTGTACATAGAGTATGTCTGATCAGCCTACTTTGTAAAACTAGTTAAAGAACATTGTTTTTATATATAAATATAGTGGCCGACAAATCCGGTCGCCACGGGCAACCAGATTTGACCCCTTGGTGACACCGCCTCATGGACACGCAGCGCACGCGGTTCTGTGCTTGTTAAAAAAAAAAAAATGTTTAAAATCCTTCTTCCTGATTGGTTAGACAGGACTTGGCGTCCTGCCAGGTTTTTTTTTTTTTTTTTGCCAGCAGCTAGGCTCTATATAAAAACAAAAAGAACGATTCCTGTGCTCCTACCAATTAGGCTAAAATAAAATAATAATCTCATGAAAAAAGGGTATTTTGTTAAACCCTTTGGCCAAAGCATTCGTAAGCCTGCATGCCACGTCAAGGCATACCCGTTTAATGCAGGTACCTACACTATATATATATATATATATATATATATATATATATATATATGTAACGGCTGGACCCCCCTTGTCTGACCCACCCAATCTCACATTGGCCCGTGTGGTCTAACCGGTACCCATTACAAGGTCGTGTGTGGTGGTGCACCTGCAAGTAACAGGACTCCTGAGTCTCCCGCTTGGTGTTATAGAGGATATCATCAGGACAGGTAGCTGAGGTAGTGGGTGCGAGTCCAACTTACTTCACGTGCAGCGCCTCCACCTCATCAGGATCTATGCTTCCGCAGGGAGATGGTCCTGGTGAGGAACTCCTTCTCGGTGGTGACTGCCACTGCAGAGTAATCTCACACTCACACAGTGGGGGTTTCTTTGAACACGACATCTTTATTGTAGGTTGGGATGTAGCAGACTGCCCCATGCAGCTGCCGGCTCTAGCCGCACATCTCGCCGTGCTGTCCCTTTGCCAGGTACGCCCTCCCGTATTGAAGTGGGATTCCCTTTCTCCTAGGGAGATCACAACTGCGCCAGGTCCCTGGACACAGTGTGGCTTAGACAGACTTGACTGGTCACTCTGCTACCGCTAGTTACAGCACTAGGGTCACAAAAGTATTCCTCCAATCCCTTATGCCATAGCATACATTCCCTATCCAGGGACTCAGAGCATACAGCCACTCCCTTCCTTACACAGGGCACCACACCAGGGTGTGAGGGGAAACCTACATAACTACTGTTGGCAGGCCTGTACTTACCAGGGCTTACTGCCAACAGGGAAGATGTACGCAGTCATTATTATGCATGGCTACATATATATATATGTAATAGTTGTCCCATGGACTGGTGAAAAAAGTGTAAAAGCCCTGAAGGGGTTAAATAAAGTATGAGCTTATGTGAGTAGTGCAATTCAAATCTGGCTAAAGCCAGTATCATACTTACCTTTACTATAGAGGTAAACTGGGTGCACAAATTCCCTGGTGTGAATATAATAAAACTTACACATATATATCTCTGTCAGCCTTACACATTCACCTACCATTCAATGGGGGCTGATGTCCAGACTGACACTGGGGGTTGTATTGTACCTGCACTAATTGGAAAATTGGTAGGGGCTCAGGGTTTAAAAAAATACCCTTTTTCATGTATGTATGTATGTATGTCTTTATTTGTATAGCGCCATAAAATGTACATAGCGCTTCACAGTTGTAATACATGTCATATAAATAACAAATATAAATAACAGATCATGGGAATAAGTGCTTCAAACATACTGTAAAAGTAACATTAAGGAAGGAGTCCCTGCTCCGAGGAGCTTACAATCTAATTCATGAGATTATTATTTTATCTTAGCCTAATTGGTAGGAGCGCAGGAATCGTTCTTTTTGTTTTTCTATATGCAAGGCCTATCTTTTTACCTGCAGCAAACTTCTATAGGGAGGAGCGCTGTATTATTTACAGTTTCTCCATAATATTAGGCAATCGTTTTCCTTGCTTCATACTCCCATAGGGCATTTTAAATATAGAATCTCTGAAACGTCATAGGGGTAGGTTTAAATGCTCATCTGCTTTACATAGCAGTTACTGAGCCCCTACCAATTTTCCAATTAGTGCAGGTATAATACACCCCAGTGTCAGTCTGGACATCACCCCCCATTGAATGGTAGGTGAATGTGTAAGGCTGACACACACACACATATATATATATATATCTGGAACCCGTTGGATGTACCAATTGTGGTTTTATGCAAACGGGTTCGAGTTACTCTCACCCTCATAGTGGGGCTCAAATCAGGATCAAACATTTTCTTAACTGTGAATCGCGCTTTGTTGTTTACATGATAAAATGCCCTTGCGGTCTCCAATACGTGGGTAAAACCTCAAGTATGTTAAAGGAAAGGATCGCGATTCATCGTTCCACTATTAGAAAGGCATTGAACAGCACTGATGACAACACTGAGCTTAAATATCTACCTGTTGCTAGACACTTTAAAGAAATGCGGCATTCTCTAGCTACTATGCGCTGTATGCCCATTCTTCAAGGGCAGCCACCACCACGAGGTGGGGACAGAAATAAGATTCTATTGCAACAGGAAGCGAGATTGATTTATGAGCTCAGGACTATTTCACCACATGGACTCAATGAGGACTTAAAGCTGGGCTGCTTTCTGTAATATTTTATTTCTGTAATACTTTATTGCATGTGATCTCCATAGTTTTGTCAATTTTCTTCCATGTTCCCTTTCCCTGTATGTTTTATTTTTGTTCACATCTTTGCACTATGGTGTCTTCACCCCTAGGTGACCCAGGTCTGACTCCTATCAGCATTACATCATATGACTTAACACTGTGAATCAGGATGTCCATAGTTGTGAGGTATTTTTGTCTTTTAAACTTTGTGTACATATTAGTTTCACAGCTTTCATCTAGTGTTTCTTAGCCTTAGATGTCTATAGGAAATTTGCATTAGCACAGCTAGCAATTTAGTGATTGCATAGACATTCTTTCAGCAGTCAGTTTGCACTGTTATCATATGTGCCACCAGGGGCGCTGTTGCTATTTGATTGTGTATATGTGTTTTTTCAGTGTCCCTCATGACTTACCTTAGAAGCAGTTATCCCATTGGTGCTGGCTAGTTACAGTTTTTTCTATTGGTGCTTGTTGGTGGTGGGCTGTAACTGGGATGGTTAATTAGGTTTTCTAATTGGTTTCAGGTGTTTTGTTGCATGATGTTGGGGGTATATACTGTGTGGGGGCTTAGAACAGTCACTTGTTGCACTGCCCTGAGGAAGGTCCCTCTACGAGGACCGAAACGTTGGCGGCCCTGTGTTCACAATACACACTTTTTGGATTATTACTGCGGTGTGCTGTCTTTTGTCATCAGGATCCCCCTGGTTACCACATGTCTATATATATATATATATATGCAATATATATATATTGCACCCATTGTATTTCTATAGTAAAGGTAAGTATGATACTGGCCAGATTTTAATTGCACTACACACATACAGTAGCAGCCGGGCTGACTCTAATGCGGCTGCCCCCGCAGTTTACAAAAAAGTTGTGTGTGCTGTGCACGCGCATAGTAAGTGAAACTTCTTTGTGTGTTGGCATCAACATATAAAGTAACAATAATATTAGATGTTGTTATAGATGTTTGTAATAAAATTGAATCATTTTTAGATGTTACAATTGTATAGTTTTATTTTTTGCTTTTAAAAATACATACTATCATTTTTAATACATGAAATAATCGACTTATGATAACTGAAGTAAGATACATATATTGTCGATTCTAAATGATCTAAATGTCGTTGAAAAACTGCATCAATAGTGGATCCAGATGTTGTAGTTGCTATGGCTGGATTGGTGTTGAGAGTTAAATTGAAATTTTCTTGTAGTAATGTAATAAGTGGTAGAGCTTCTTGAGATAGAAAGTTGATGTTAAAATCAGCAGTTAATATGATGGGTAGTTTGTCATAATGTTTGTTGAACAATCCATCACCTTCAATAGAGTACGGTAGTAGAATGAAATGAATGAATTTGATGATATTCTGTACTGTTTGGTTTGGTGAACAATATATGACAATGGAGAGGACAATTTTGCCATTTGGTAAGATATACTCTGCTGCACATATGTCTCCTATTGGTGGGACATTAACTGCTATCCCTGTAGTCTGACTGTCAATTATATGCATATGAGGCCTCATAATATGTCTATTGTTGCGTTTGTTATGATATATAGCAACTCCACCGACTATAACATGTTGGCGTTTAAATTTAACAACACACTCAAAGTTATCAATAGTAACATTTTCATTGTTGTGTAACCAAGTCTCGGAAAGTAGTAATATGTTACACTGTTGCGTAACTGTATCAGTGAGATCTGTGTTGTGTGCTCGAAGGCTTTGGCAATTTAGTGAGAATACACAACAATTAGTTGGGTCTTTGAGTACATTAAGTAAAGTTTCTTGCAGGGTCTATAATTTGATGTTTTTTAGTCTTGAAAACTCATTTTGTAGGTCAATTGTGGACGTAGCGTTTCTAAGTCCATGATAAAATTTCTTTTGACCATTTGCTGCGATAATGTACAGACCATTGATGTCAGTGACTCGCGATAAAGCAACGTATACTAATTGTTGCTCATGTCCCTTTTCATACTAATAGACTACGAAATTAAATGTGCCACCTTGTGATTTATGTATTGTTATTGCACAAGCCGGGATCAATGGAAAGTGATTTCGTTTAGCCGTGATAGTTCTATTTTTATTTAGTGCTATACTTGATGTCCGTCTTGTTATTGGCACAGCAGATGGGTTGATGTTGTTGGCTTGCATGTAATGAGCGTATTTTTTGCGAGCTATTTTTCCCACTTTTGGCGATGTAAGAAAAGTTAGCCATATCCGTTGTATTTGTCCATCATCGCTGTATTGGATGTGAGCTAATGACCCTAAGGCACCATTTGCTAAGCCGTCAGAGACATCTACATTAGTTGTTACAAGATATGGCTTTGCAATGACAAGCGGTAGTTAATAGGGTAAGCCGCCGGTATCCAGAACAGACATTTTATAAAGTTTTTGTCGAACATGGGCTTTCTGCTCTGCGTTTCTACAGCCAATAAAGATATCTATTGCCGTTGAAATAGTTTTTTCTGGTGCGGCACTCAGGATGGATTGGTTGTAGGTGTTCACTGAATCATTACGCAAAAAGAGACGTATTCCGTTGGCACATAGATGGTCCGCGTCTTCCTTGGTGTAGAAACGTGATTCAATGAGTTTTTGCTCACATTCATCTAATTTTATGCCATTACCAATTTTAGTTTGCACAGTTGAGAAGGTTATGTTTGACAGGCGCATAACTTCATCTAGTTCATAGTATTTCAGTCCACGCCATTGTTTAATTTGTTTATAGATGGGTGTTGCTCGAACTGGAGGTAACTGACGTAAGTCGCCAATGAGAAAGAGGCTTTGGCTACCAAAGTTGGTTTCAACATTTCCAGTTATCTGCTTCAGCCTGGCATCAATTTGAAACAGTAACCCAGCACCTATCATGCTCACTTCATCAATGATAATCACTTTGATGTATTTAAAAAGACTTCTATATTGTTGTACAACTTCAGTCGAAAGAGGTACATTTTTAGAAATAGATATTTTTAGTGCAGTGTGTACAGTAGTGCCATCTATTGCAACGGCAGCTTTTCCAGTTGATGCGCAAGTAATATATGAATTGCAGTATCCATCAGTGTTAGTGAAGCGATTTGAAAATGTCCATTAGAAGGCCTATGACAAAAGTTTTGCCACAGCCCGCGGGGCCAGTAATGAATATTTGAAGTGGTTCGCTATTTGGAGAAAGTAGGCTCCAAATGACATGCATCAAGAGTCCTTTTTGTTTTTCATTTGCATTTTGCATTAGTTTGCAGAATTGCCCCTTACAGAGTAAGTTCTCACGTTTCTTAGCTATAGCACCAAGTTTGTTGAGGGTGGCGAGTTTAAGATCTGCATTCATTGCACTTTCAGGATTATCATAAAACTGTTTGAATGCATTGGGGTCTTCTTGTAATCGAGTCACTTACGTATTTAAGTCGTTTTGGCATGTCTCGTCGGGATCTGCTGTCCCTTCCTCTCTGCACATTTCTTTGCATATTTGTATTGTTTTACGAATGTCTAAGTCGGATTCGTATATTTTGCGTTGTTGTAAGATGAGCTCTTCATTATTATTGTATATGGTAACAAATTTTATCTCTGATAGAATGTCCTCCTCCTCGTTGCGAAATGCTATGTGTAAAGTAACCATTTCACGTTTATATTCGTTAATATCTTCAGCCATGTCATAATTACGGTAGCGTATGACACGTGGAAACTGTCGTTTTTTGTAAACTCTTTTGGCATTACATGTGTAATTAGCAACAAAAGATGCCAATGTTAAATTTTCTAAATCTAATGGTCTTTTCTCATATTTGTCAAACCAGTTGTCTTTCCAAATATCACTGGAATCATCTGTGAGGTCCTGTTCATTCATTTCATCGTTGGATTTCTTAAGTCGCTTCCGTTCAATGGGCCAGACGGTGGGTATGTAAACTACGACTACTGAGCTCTGAGACATGGGTTGGCGTAGTAAATACCAGGCGGCTTCTTGGCTTGTGATTTCTACGGTGTTGAGCATGTCGATGCTTAGCTTTCTGGTAATTTCAATTATATCAAATTCAGGATGTTCATTCATGATGTTAATGATCTGTCGTTGTAGGTTACTGATACCTCTATTTATTTTGTTAACATATTCTACGACATACGCAGCACAAGAGTATTCTTCAGTTAAAAATTGTATGTCAGTATTGGACTGTAGAACGTTAAATATGAAATTATTGAATGGATTGTGCCACTTTTCACTTGGTTCTCTCTTTAGGAAAACTTTCGGTCTTTTAATGCCAGCTCTGAGAACATCTAAGTAGTGGTCGTATGAATGTATATTATTGGCCATAAAGAATGTGTCTATATTGGCGTAATTGTTGTTCTCTAGATTGTTCCACATTGTTTTGTAATGAGCAGCATATTTTTTTTTGACGTTGTCTGTTTTGGACATTGGCACTAATATAGTTGTTTTGTGACACGGCATGAATGGAGCTTCAAAACGACATATTTGTTGCTTATTTGTGGCAATTTTCTTGTAACACGTAAACGTATGTTTGTGTGTTTGAAGTTTGATATGTCCAGAAGCATTGCTAGCCGATACAGATATCAGTTGATCTATCATGGCAATAGCATCGGTTTTGTTTGCACCAAGTGGGTCGGCTGGGGTGTTATTTAACCAAAGGAGAATGTGAGCATGTGGACTACCACGATGTTGGAACTCTATTCACTTAAAATAATTAATGACATAGAATGTTCCAAAGGGGCTTGATCTTTTTGACTGTAGTATATTCATAAGAACATCAACAATTTTATTGAAGTATATGGCACATGTAGCTGCATCCTCATTAATTAATGTAGTCTTGTCCATGAAATATAATATCTGTACCATTGTTTTGGAACTTGTAAAGTATTTTAAGTAATCAAGGCCAACCAAGTTCATTAGCGCTCAGAGTTAAGAACATGGTTGGTTTTCCAAGCTGTCTTATCATAGCAAACAAATCACGTTCGCGTTGTGCCCAGTAATATGTAGAATTTGGAATGGTACGTAGAAAAGCTAAGTTGTTCTCTATGCAGTTGTTGATGTACTGTTTAGATTCAACTTGGTGACGTGTAAGTTTGGTGTCCTTTCCTATGAATTTGAATGCAACCGTAAGAGTGTCGCGTGTTCTTAAACGCATAATTTTCATTGCTACATATAGTAGATGATATGGCGTGATGGCACGTCGATCAGAATGGCGTAGTTCGCTGGTTGCCATCATAAATGGTGTTACACGTAAATGATCTGGAAAAGTTCTGAACTGTCCAAGATATATGCTTGGAAATTATAGTTCCTCTGGGTACTCGTCAAATAATAAACTGTGTGGTCTGCTCATTTCTCCAGGTGCAATGCGCAGATACTTGTCCTCGCTCCATAATAAAGTCTGCTGTTGTGCAACGAGACTATCGTCAATAGTTATGAGCTCACTTATTGTTTCTTGAGATGTTTCTATTTGCATTTCATTGTCATTAAAAAATGATTGATCAATTGTGATTTGATGCAGACGATAGAGTGGTGTTTGTACGAGATACTGTAACCAACATTTAACCACTCGCTTGTTAACCAACCCTATCAAGTAGCTAGACTTGTGCAATTTTTTTGCGGTTTATGTGAACGTTAATACAGTGATCATCGTTGAGCATTCTTGGCAAACAATTGACCATAGTATTAACAGAGACAGGAATATTTATTATTTGTCCTAAAATGGCATATTGTCCATATGCGTGTCGCAAGCGTCTGATTTGCATAAAGGGTAGTCGTGGCGAAATTAGGCGCTCTGTAACTAAGTCAAGCTTAGGTAAATGTGCTGGTACTTTAGGGTAAATAAAACCATTTGAAGTAGATAAAGGTGGAATGGTGTCTCTAGCGAGAGAAGCTCTGCAACTGTTACACACTTTAATGTCCTTAACATTGAAGTGTGGAAAAACAGTTTGTATTAGTGGAGCATGTTTCTCAGCAGGTGTTTTGATATCATTTTTGAACCATAATCTTTGACAAATGTAACATTCGTATCCAAACATGTTATTTAAGAATGTTTTTTCAAACTGCCGATGAGCATTTAGATGTAAATTATAATTGTCATATGGTAATGAAGTTTGGTCTGGAATTTCGGTATTATGTGGTGGATTACTGTTAGGACTTGCCGACGGAGTAGGGCCACATGAAGGTAAAGCCACAGTTGTGGGTGGTGTTTTCACGTTTTCTAGTTGCTTTTTTCGTTGTCTCCACTCTCTGTTACGTTGTAGTTGACTTTTTGGTGTTTGTTTTGGTGTTTTCGTAGCTCTAGCACGAGCACGATACTCACGCACTCTTTCTGTGCTTGTCTTAGCCATTTTTTTTTTAGATTATTTTGAACGTAATTTAATTTCTGCGCAGAACTGTGAATTCCTCGTGTGAATATGTGTGTTACAGTGTGTGTGTTACAGTGTGTGTGTTACAGTGTGTGTGTGTTACAGTGTGTGTGTGTTACAGTGTGTTACAGTGTGCGTGTGTTACAGTGTGCGTGTGTTACAGTGTGCGTGTGTTACAGTGTGTGTGTTACAGTGTGTGTGTTACAGTGTGTGTGTTACAGTGTGCGTGTGTTACAGTGTGCGTGTGTTACAGTGTGCATGTGTTAGTGTGTTACAGTGTGTGTTACAGTGTGTGTTACAGTGTGTGTTACAGTGTGCGTGTGTGTTACAGTGTGCGTATGTTACAGTGTGTTACAGTGTGCGTGTGTTACAGTGTGCGTGTGTGTTACAGTGTGCGTGTGTGTTACAGTGTGCGTGTGTGTTACAGTGTGCGTGTGTGTTACAGTGTGCGTGTGTGTTACAGTGTGCGTGTGTGTTACAGTGTGCGTGTGCGTTACAGTGTGCGTGTGCGTTACAGTGTGCGTGTGCGTTACAGTGTGCGTGTGTTACAGTGTGTGTTACAGTGTGCGTGTGTTAGTGTGTTACAGTGTGCGTGTGTTAGTGTGTTACAGTGTGCGTGTGTTACAGTGTGTTACAGTGTGCGTGTGTTACAGTGTGCGTGTGTTACAGTGTGCGTGTGTTACAGTGTGTTACAGTGTGTTACAGTGTGTTACAGTGTGCGTGTGTTACAGTGTGCGTGTGTTTGTGTGTTAAACAGGGTTTGTGACACAGGGAGTGTGGGTGGGTGGTCTGCGCTCCGTGTCCTTTTATTTAAAATTCAATGGGCGCGTGGGTAACGGTGCCGCTGCCAGACGCTTCTGCGCATGCGTGGCGTCCGACAGGGTCGCCATGACTACTGAACATGCGCGGCGCGGGCAGCGCAGAGCAGAGCTTGGCGGTAGCTGAACAGCTCCCCTTGCTGCCTTTAAGCGAGTGAGCCCAGCGGCGCATGCGCATGCGCAGGGGGGGGCTCTGTCTGAGTCTCCCGCCCGGCGGCAGAGGAGTCTTCAGCACGTAGGAGCTATGTGTATGTATTTATGTGTGTGTGTGTTTGTGTCAGTGTGTGTGTTACATGTCAATGGCCTGTGACCCTAGAAAACATACATCACACATGTACTGTATATACACCTCTGCTTTAATGGATTATCTTCCCCTCGCGCAAGGAGAGCACAAATGGGGAAGGGTGCCCATCTTCCCCCCGGCTTGCTCCGGGGGTAGGGGGACTTGCAGGGTGCCGCTCGGTTCAAGCAGTAGATGCTGCCCCCATCACAGTGCAGCGGAAGCACTCGCCCCCGATGGAGTACAGAGCTACTACTGTAATTTGAGCTTGGCGCGCGGCTGGGACAGAGAGCGGGCCTGGTCCCAGGAGCCGGTCAGCGGGTTGTAGCAGGAGAGCCGTGCCCGGTCCCCGCTGCCCCGGTTGCCACCCGTGCCCATCTCCACCTGGGGGAAATTGCGGCCAGCCGTTAGGAGCGGCGCCGGCGATAGGCCGTGTGGGGGAGCGGCGGCCATTAGGAGCGCCGCCACCGCCGCTTCTGATTTTTTGAGCGGTTGTGATCATGTCAGTGTTGGGGTCGGGCTGAGCCAGAACACAGCCCGGCCTCAACTGCCAGCACTGACATCACATCCATTTCATTTCTGTCTCCACAATCCATTTTTGTCCCAGTTCGAAGTTTCACTTCAAAAATAGCGCGGGCTATCTTCGGCCGTTTTCGGCCGGTTTTCCCGCACCTCGGGCGCTTTCAATAGTAAGTGCCATTAGCGCTTATCTATTGAAGCGCCCGCCGCGCGGGAAACTCCGTTTTTAAACGGAGAACTAGCCCGCTACGCTCCCGGCCAGCTTTAGAATGAGCTTAGCCAGGACAGTAAGCTCATGCTTTACTTAACCCCTTCAGGGCTTTTACACTTTTTTCACCAGTCCATGGGACAACTATTACACATATATATATATATATATATATATATATATATATATATATATATATATATATATATATATATATATATATATATATATATATATACTGTATATATAAATGAAAACTTTGTTTGTTTGCTGAAAACGTTGTATGTTTGCTGTGCTTATGGGCAATCTGATTGGTCCTTTGGTCTGTCACTCAGCCTCTGGCCAATCAGATTGGTCTGTGGCCTGCCCCCACCCCCACACGCCTCTCATCTGCCTGCGTGGTTCTATGACCTCACCCAACTGCCACACTCTCACCCTTACTGACACAGAATCCTCCTCTGGGGCGGAGCAGTAGGTGGGCACACGGACCCCACTCACCCGCAGTGCTAGGACACGGCTTCAGTCCTATGGCCAAGGGATGCCACTTCTACATACTTCAAACTCTACTCTGGCTTCCAACCCCCCCCCCCAAGGGTGCTCCCCCCGCCCTGCCCCCCGCCACGAAAGACCATCCGCCAAACGGCGCAAGCCCCTCAGCGGTAGCTCTGCCAGCCCCCTCTCCTCCTATCCCTGGGAGGGGAAGTGTGATCCCGCTGCTGACCTGACCATTCCCAGCGCTGCTTCCATTCCTCCTACTGGTGTCTGTGGGGAGGGGGCGTGCAGCAGCGGAGCTGACGAGCCCCCCACTCCTCCAAAGCGCAAACGTGGCCGGCCCCCAAAATCGCAATCCCAGCCCAAGAAGGGCTCCAGCCCTGACACTGCGTAATGGCCAAGGGGGATAGCTCCCTGGATGAGTCAGCTAACCCCCAAATCACAAGGCCCCCTCCCCGGCGGAAAAAGAGGTAGTCCCAGCCTACAGCTGTCCCCCTTGCTGACACAGACTCCTCCTCTGGAGCGGAGCAGGAGGTGGGCACACGGACTTCGCTCACCCGCAGTGCTAGGACACGGCTTCAGTCCTATGGCCAAGAGATGCCACTTCTACCTACTTCAAACTCTACTCTGCCGCCCTGCCCCCCGCCACGAAAGACCATCCGCCAAACGGCGCAAGCCTCTCAGCGGTAGCTCTGCCAGCCCCCTCTCCTCCTATCCCAACGACAGCTCCAGCGAGAGGCAGGCAGGGAGCAGGAAGCGTCAGTGTCACTCCGCATAGCACAGCCTGGCAGTCTCGCGCCCATCCTCCCCCCAGCTGCCAACTTCACACCCGCTCAAGATAAGTCACCCCCATCCACTCACCCACACACTGTCTCCCCCACCCACACAGTAAGAGTCAATAACCCACCCACCCAGTCAGTAACCCTCTCTCTGTGTCAAACTCTTTCTCTCTGTCGCATTCGCTCTCTGTCAAACTCTGTCAAACTCTCTCTCTCTTTTTCACATACTCTCTCCCTCTCTGTCACCCTCTCTGTCAACCTCTCTCTGTCACCCTCTCTCTCTGTCAACCTTTCTCTCTCTCTCTCTCTCTCTCTCTCTCTCTCTCTCTCTCTCTCTCTCTCTCACCCTCTCTCTCTCTGTCAAACTATTTCTCTCTGTCACATTCGCTCTGTCAAACTCTCTCTCTCTCTGTGTCACTCTCTGTAACTCTCTCTCTCTCGCTCTCTCTCTGTGTCTCTCTCTGTCTCTCTCTGTCTCTCTCTCTGTCACACACACTCTCTCACACTCTCTCTGTCTCACACTCTGGATCTGGATATCTTATTTACCCTATATATCTTAACTGCCCTATACCTATACCAAAATAACCTATACTGCTTTCTTCCAGATCTCAAGCTTCACATGGAAGACATCGGAATCCCCCCTAACCCAGAAGACAGGCAGGGAACACATCCCCTCCAACATATAACATTGCGGGAGTGAGGGTACCTGGACATTGAAGGACTGCGGATCAGGTAAGATCCCAGGCGGGATTGCTGCTTTAGATATTGTGAAGCGGGGACGTCTGGGGACACTGGTTAAGGGGTTCAGGAAACTAGTCATTCATATCAGGCTTTTTTTTCTAGATCCGACATTTACAGACTCCCACACACTCTCACACTCACATAACAAGGACTAATTATAGTAAAATATAAATGTGATACAATAAATAAACTTATTTAAAAAACGAATGTTGTTATTAATTCTTATTAGTTCAATTTCTTTCTTTAAAAAAAAAGCGGGGCTAGGGGCGGGGCTAGGTGGCAAGTAGATTGTTTGGTTCGGCAACTAGATTTTTGGATGATTTGTCAAGCACTGTGTGTGTGTGTATATATATATTATATTATATTTATATATATATACGGGCGAAACGCATAGTGTCCACTGTAGGCAGCTATTTATTATCTTGTTGGCGTGACTCTTGGTGCTTGTCCTGTGGACTGCATGATTTATTCCTTATACATCCTGGAGTTATACTCCGCGGGATTGACTCCACTATCATTATATGGCAGCTGAGTATCATTTTCTCTGCTATTTGGAGCCATTACTTCCTATGGAACCTATACTCTAGGTTGTTTTATTTGTGCGCAGGGCACTGGCGTTTTGTGATTCTACAGCCATGTGTCCTATTTGCTTCTGTGCAGTTACCACAGGTTTTTGAATGCATCATTTTTTGATTGATTGATATCATCTGTTGCTGTTCAGGGTTTGAGTTTTTTTCATCTTTGTCTCCCCTGTGCCTCCCCCTTGGTTTAAGTTATTATTATTTTTCTTATGTACATTATTTTGTATACAGGTTTATTTACGTCATACCTTTCTTTATGCCCTTAGTTTAGTTTTATGCTTTACAGCTAGGGCTTTTTCCAGGGGAATTTTGAATTATTTAGCTTTTTTTGTGTCGCTTTATATAGTTATTAGATTCATTGTTTAGACACATCTTTTGCTTTTGATTTATTTTTTCAGCATTATTTATTTTTGTAATCTTTAGTCAGTCACAGTCTTTTTGTATCTTTGCTGCCTTTTGTGTGTATATGTTTTTAAATGTTAGTGTTCTTTTTGCTCGCTATTAAAATCTATTCATTTTCTGCTCTGACTTTAGTTCCCTAGTCTTTTGGTATTACGTCACTAGTTATTCTGTGGTATATTTAGAGTGCTGCTTTTGGGGATTATCTTAGTCTTTTGTGTGTTTAATATTATTGTTATCCCTTAGCACCTACAGTTTCCCATTTATTTTGGACTCTCTTGGTTTATTTTTTATTCCACGATAGTCAATATTATTCATTGGGTCTGGTTTATCCACATATATATATATATATATAATGTGGGCAACATTCTTTTTGTGTGTGTGTGTGTGTGTGTGTGTGTGTGTGTGTGTGTGTGTGTGTGTGTGTGTGTGTGTGTGTGTGTGTATCAGTACCGTGTTAGCCGAGTTTCAATAATCAAAAAATAAATAGATGATACCGTTCTGTGGCTAACGAAATGCTTCCGGCGATGTTACAATGAATGAAGCAAGCAATGGGTATACTTAAAAACAGTGTGTCTTGGAATGTTATCTGTGCTTGTCCTTCCCCCGATGTGGATGAGATTTATGGCTAGAGGTGTTAAATGGTTCCTGAAAGTAAGTGATATAAGAGTGTGTGTGTGTATCTGTGTGAATATAAATGAATGGAGAGCCCACAGAGTATACAGTGCTTTACAAAAGGGGTGTGTGGAGTGGGAGTTAATATAAATGGTGTGGGTAGGTGTGGAAATGTGAGCGATAGTGGCATAACTAAAAGTGTGTGTGGATACTATGTGGTCCCTATTGGTGTATAGGGATGGAAAAACAAGGAGTATTGGTATGTGTAAGAGACAGCTGTGTGTGCATACATATAGCACAGTATGTACAGACATGGTCTTTAGCGCTCATGGGAAGAGAGTTCACTTGTGTTAGTAATGACTCATAAAATTTCGATCTCTGTTTAGGCCACCGTTAAGTGTCCCGAACAGTTGCATAAATTTGTATTCATGCAACCGTCTCTCTTTCAGTGTTTTAAGATTACCTTTGAGTATGGCAACCCTCAGATCGTTCATCTTATGGCCAGAGTCAGAGAAATGTTCACCGACAGGACTGTCTCTTGTTCCGCATGTGATGCTGTGGTGATGCAGGTTCATTCTCTTGTTTAGCCCCTGCCCCGTCTCACCTATGTAGTAGCAGCATCCTGGGCATTTCATGCACATGATGAGGTACACGACATTGCTGGAGGAACAGGTGAACCTTCCTCTGATTTTGTATTCCCGATTCCTGTGTGGTATTTGTATTGTGTCCTCTGTGTAGAGCATTGCGCAGGTTTTGCATCTTGGGTCCTGGCATGGTTTCATCCCGCATTCAGTTGTACTGCTGAATACTTTACTCCTCACCATAATATTCTTGAGATTATGAGGTTGTCTGTATGATAATAAGGGTGCTTCAGGGAAGACCTGTTGCAGTCTTGTATCTTCCTGGAGGATGGGTTGTAGTTCCCTGGCGATCTTGCATAGGGCTCCTAGGTGTGGGTTATATGTGACCACCAAAGGAACCCTGTCGCTTGTCTCCTTCTGTTTGTATTCAAGGAGATCACTTCTTGGTATTCTGGTGGCTTTGTGAATTTGCTGGTCTACAATTCTGTGGTTTTATCCACGGTTTATAAAATCTGATCTCAAGGCTATAATCCGCTGGTCTCTGTCTGCTGTGTCGGAGCATATCCGGTTGTAGCGTATGGCTTGACTGTAGATGGTTGCATGTTTGGTGTGTGTCGGGTGGAAGCTGTTGTCTCTCAAATAGGTGGCTCTGTCTGTAGGTTTGCGGTATACAGAAGTCTGTAGTTGGTTGTTCTTTATAGTAATGGTGGTGTCTAGGAAATGTACTTCATCCGGGGAATGGGTGAGTTTGAAGTTGATGGTCGGGTGGAACGTATTGAAGTTGTCATAGAACTGTAGGAGGTCCTGTTCGCCAGAGGTCCAAATCAGGAGGATGTCATCGATGTAGCGAAGGTATGTAAGGGGTTTCAAGTGACAGATGGAAAGAAAGTCACTTTCCAGTTTTGCGCAGAACAGATTGGCATACTGTGGCGCCATCCGAGTACCCATAGCGGTCCCGGTTGTCTGGAGGTATGTGTCATTTCCAAATGTGAAGTAGTTATGGGTCAGAATAAATTCGATGCATTTAGTCACTGTCTCTGTGAGTGGCTCCTGCGGTCCCAGAAAGTATCTGCAGGCTGAAATCCCATCCTCGTGGGGGATGTTTGTATAAAGTGACTCTACATCCATAGTTGCTAGTAGTGTTCCTGTTGGGAGGGGGCCAATGGCATTCAGTTTGTTTAGCAGGTCGGTGGTATTCTGGATATAGCTGGGTGTGTTCCTGACAAGTGGTTTTAGAATGCCCTCCACCCAGCCAGAAATATTCTCGGTAAGTGTGCCAGATCCAGAGATAATAGGGCGACCAGGGTTACCCTCTTTGTGAATTTTAGGGAGCATGTAGAATGTGCCAGGTTTTGGGTTAGCTGGTATCAGGTCCAGAATTTGTTCTCTTGTGCGGATCGGGAGTGTTTTAATGATCCTGTTGAGTTCTTTCATGTATTTTTTAGCTGGATCCTCCTGCAGTTGGGTGTAATACTTTAAATCAGAGAGTTGCCTGTGTGCTTCCCGCAGGTAGTCTGTGGTGTTCATTATGACCACTGCTCCTCCCTTGTCCACAGGTTTGATTGTTATATTGTGGTTGGCCTTTAGCGATTCTATGGCTCTCCTCTCCATCACTGTCAGATTATATGTTTGTTTCCTTACTTTGTCCAGGATGGTGGTTTTGGCGCTGTGTCTGAAGCTTTCAAAGTACATATATATATATATATATATATATATATATATATATATATATATATACAAATGTAAATACAACTGTATGCTCATCTGCATGTCTTAGGCAGGTAACCCTGCCTTTCCCCATTATCACCCAGCACAGCACTTCCACTGCAGCAAGGGATTCTGGGAAATGACATGCAAATGAGCACACAGTGCCACTTTTTGCTTCAAAAACCATTTTTAACATGGTTCCCTATATATATATATATATATATATATATATATATATATATATATATATATATATATATATATATATATATATAGGGAACCATGTTAAAAATGGTTATATATATATATATATATATATATATATATATATATATATATATATATATATATATATATATATATATATATATATATATACCACGACTATTAAGGTTATGGTGGGTAAAAAAAGTGGTGGGTAAAAAAAGTGACTATAACCCTCCACAGTAAAGCATAAAGCAACTGTAAAGATTCCTGTATATTCATTTGCATGTCTTAGACAGGTCTGCAACCCTGTCTTTCACCATTATCACCCAGCAAACAGCACTTCCACTGCAGCAAGGGTTTCTGGGAAATTACATGCAAATGAGCACACAGTGCCACTTTTTATCTCATGCTCACATTACATGAGCAACCCTTAGTCAATGCATGCTGCTTTAAACACAGCTTTTAAGCAAGGACTTGGGAGATGCAAAGTCAGTTAACCCACTCACAGGCATGTTTCAACCTTGATGGGTCTCATCAGTGTGAGGTTGGCTTGCTGACATTTGCTCAAATGAGATAAGAGAAGGTAATCACCACGACTATTAAGGTTATGGTGGGTAAAAAAAGTGACTAAAACCCTCCACAGTAAAGCATAAAGCAACTGTAAATATTGTGTGCTCATTTGCATGTCATTTCCCAGAATCCCTTGATGCAGTGGAAGTGCTGTTTGCTGGGTGATAATGGTGAAAGACAGGATTGCAGACCTGTCTAAGACATGCAGATGAATATACAGGAATATTTACAGTTGCTATATATATATATATATATATACACACACAGTATAAATGTGTCCCCCCTTGTTTTATTAAATGGGTGTGCGTCTAGCTGTGTGTGCATTTACATTTTTTTTAGTGCACAGAATTACAGACACTACTTGAGGGATCATTAGGAGAATAGCAGCATTGTTTTGCACAGAACACTCAGTAGCTGGGATTCTCACTTATTTGGAAAGCGGTAACACTCATTTGAAAATCAAGCAGCTTCCATTTCCCCGATGATCTCAATGGTGTTTTATTGTTTGAAGCGAAGAGTATTTATATTCTTCTGTAAGCCCAAATCAAACTCATTTGGGCTCATAGCCTTTCTGTGAAATATCTATTAAGATTTCACATTTCATATGAAGTTGAGAAAAGCAAATAGTTTCTTCACTGAGGCTGACTACAGGGCAGTAGATTCCTGTATGAACCCACTGTAGCACAGCAGCTATCCTATGGCCTCGGATGTAGTAGGCCAATCAGCAGGATTCACTAAGCAGTGATAAGTCAAACGTGCTTTAAAAGCACGCCAGATTTTTTGCACCAGCTAAAGGCTGGCGCAAAAGAGCTGGAGACACTCCGAAAAGCATTGTTTACCTTTTTGTCAGCACACCATTAATACAACAGGCCGGCGGGTGTCCTCGGTGATCCCTGCGGAGTCTGTGGGTCCTCTGGTGATCCCCATGGGAGTCCGTGTGTCCTCAAGTGATCCCCGCGGGAGTCCGGGGCCCTCGGGTGGTCCCCACGGGAGTCCGGGGCCCTCGGGTGATCCCCGCTGGAGTCCGGGGCCCTCGGGTGATCCCCGCTGGAGTCCGGGGCCCTCGGGTGATCCCCGCAGGAGTCCCCACTGGCCTGTAGCACCAATCTTGTGTCCCCAAAAAAATAAACAATACTTTAAAATAAATATACCCCACTCCTCCCCACCCCCTAACACATACAGTACAATAATGGCCAAAATTACTATTATCTACAAATGGATAATTGTGCATTTGGCCATTTAAAAGACAACATTAAGCAGCATAAATTAAGTAAATAAATCTTGCACTCACCCCTGCCAGGCTGCCATGATGAAGGCTGTCCTCGTCCTCATCACCGTCCATGTCCTCCGTTTCTACAAACAATACAGTACATAAAAAAAGACAATCTAATGTCCCCTAACCCCTTAATCACCTTAGCGGTTAGTAACCACTATAGTAATTAAGGGGTTAACCCACCCTCTGCCACTACCCACCCAGGAGGCCTAACCACCCTCCCCAGGCAACTACCCCCACCCTTCACCCATTCATTGGTACAGTGGGTACATCATGCTCATATAATATGGGCAAGATTTACCACTATAGTAAGAAATGGGTAAGGAATTAAAAAACAGGCCCAAATCAAAAATATTACATATCAAAATAAAACACATCACATAGCCAATTAAATAGATAACAAATGCCAATAAAACAATTGAATGGCACAGTGGGCACATCATGCCCATATAATATGAGCATCATTTAACACTATGCCAGTCAATGGTCAACCTAAAAAAAACAATCACAAAAAAGATCCAATGCAATCAAAACAATGAGAAACTAAAAACAAATAAAGAAGTAAACGGAACTAAATGACCACCAATCAATTCTTCCAATCCAAAATAAACAAGACAATTAACAATTAAAACACCAAAACAAAACCATTAATAAATACATGTAAGCTCAAAGTAAACACCATCAGACAAAATCTAACTACCAAAAAGCAGCCACTATTAAAAAGCAAGCAACCCCCCTCCCCGAAACAAACTATTTAAAACACCACTAAAAATGACATCTTACTAAATAAAACTAAAAATTAAATTGACCAAACATTTCTAAACAAAAAAACAAAATACATAAAATCAAGTGTTTGCAAAAACAACCATTGCTTCTCCCCTTTATGTATGTATGTATATCTATAAAGAGACATACATAAATACAGTGGCAATGAATGGGCTTTAAAAAAAATGCTGTAACAATAAACAAAACAATTAAAACCTGTAAAAGAAAAATAACATACATTCTATGTTTTTCTTTACCTTTAGATGTCTTCACCCTCTGATTCCTGGGGTTCTGCAGTGGCTCAAGGGGGTTTAAACTAAACATTTCCCTTTCTTTTCTAATGGTATAAACAGCTTAAACTTTGACACAAAAGTATACAATTTGCTTATTAGTTTCATGTTCACCTGCCTTCAGATACAGTACCTCTACCCTTACAGTGCATTTGACTTGTGCTACTACTACACTCTAAAGTGTGTGTGTGTGTGTCTGTGTGTGTCTGTGTGTGTTTGTGTGTAAATAAATACAGACACCAACCCACAATCAGTCAGACACCCAACAACCCAAGTAGTCACCCACCCAAGTGTCACACACCCAAATGTCAGTCACCCACCCCCTCACTCATCCACCCCCCACTCTCTCTCTCTGTCACTCACTCTCTCTGTCTCTCACCCACAATCTCTCTGTCTTGTCTTAACTGCCCTATACCTGGAGCGAAATAACCTATACTGCTTTCTTCCAGATCTGAATCAAGCTTCACACAGGAGACATCGGAATCCCCCCTAACCCAGAAGACAGGTAGGAAACACCTCCCCTCCAACATATAACATTGCGGGAATGAGGGTACCTGGACATTGAGGGACTGCGGATCAGGTAAGATCCCAGGCGGGATTGCTGCTTTAGAAATTGTGAAGCGGGGGCATCCAGACACTGGTTAAGGGGTTCAGGAAACTAGTCATTCATATCTGGGTTTTTTTTCCGATTAGTGAGGTCATATGAAATTTTCTCACACACACACACACACGTAACAAGGACTAATTGTAGTAAAGTATAAATGTAATACAATAAATAAACTGTTATGTAAAAAATGAATCTTGTTATTAGTTCTAACTAGGAATTTATTCAATTTCTTTTTTAAAAGGTGGGGCTAGGTGGCGAGTAGATTTTTTGGTTCGGCGAGTAGATTTTTGGTTGGTTTGTCAAGCACTGCTTATTTGTACTGTAATTTTGTATCTGTATTACCCCGTACTGTTGTGTATGTACACCGTGTACTGTTGTGTGTTGTGTCCCTATGTGTGTTGTCTGAGTTTCCCCCACCAGCCCTAACTGAGCCTACCAGCTGCGGGACCCCCCACGTGCCATACCACGGGCCCCTCCTTAACCCACAACCCCCCCCCCTCAACACCATTCCCTTACCGAGCAGGCAACCAAACTGCCCCCAAAAAAACCATGTCCTACCTTCCCAGCATTCTACCCTGTCCACCGCGGGCTGTCTGGAGCAGGTTCCTCCTCTGCTACCGCCGGTACAGCAGGCTGCAGGCCCCCCACGTGCCTAACAAAGGAGATCATTCAACTCACCCCCCCCCTCTGGGCCCTGTTACCAGCAAACATGGGTACAAGCTGCGAGCCCCCTCCCCCCCACGTGCAATGCCAGAGGCATCAAGCCCCGACCCTACCTTACCGGTGTTAGGAATCTGATTTCTCAGCGCCGTCCGCGCAACACACAGACTACCCTCAGGGAGACTAGGGGCGCGCAGCTGAACCTCCGCTTACCTGCCTCCACGGGCCGTCAGCTCCTCTGTCGCCGCAGGGTCCCTCCCCTCGGCGGTCCCATTGCTCCTCCTCCTTTTCTGTGGCTGGTGCGGGTCCTCCGTCCCGCGCGCACACGTGTGTCCTCCTCCAACGCTGGTCGCGTGCACACGCAGCTTACAGAGCGTGCACCCAGCATCCACTCTTCTACTTCCACTCCTGCTCTGAGGCTCTGCCCCCGTACACCGCACGGGTGTAATCAGAGTGCTACCAGTGCTCACCTGGTTGTATCAGCCACACCTATCCAGAGAGGCTCCCTGCAGTCCTCCTGACCCGCCTCCATCCCTGATTGGTTAGCCCAGCCTTATCTAGCATCTCTGAGCCTTCACTCATCGCTCGACATAGTCTCTTTATGGAAGTGTTTGGTATACTCTCGGTTACTACAGGTTTTGACACGGCTCGTACGACTACCCCCTTTGGCTCTCGACTTAGGCTCTCCTTGGACTACGTATTCTCTGGCATCCCACGATCACAGCTTGGACTTCAACCTTCCTCATCCCTCTGCTCCCTGACCTCGGCAACGCAATCACTATTCTACTCCTATACCCGGTACCGGCAAGTATTGTCTACGTTACTTATATCTGGCCTGGCAACGCTTAATACCACACTCCGGACACGCTCCCTTTGCTGCTGGTGCGTGTATTCCTACCTCCCCCTTCAGCACAGGGGACGGGTCTGGTCTGTGGGCAGCACCGGCGTAACACCCAGTTCCTCCTCTGCTGCTGCCCAGTACAGCAGGCTGCAGGCCCCCACGTGCCTTCCCTCCCCCCTCCAAATCCTCCCGCCCGGGCCCTAACAAGGTTGATCATCCATCTCCCCCCCCACCCCAGACCCTGCTTTCTTCCTCGCTTAGAGATTTCTGGCCCCATTCCGGCGGTCACAGAGAAACTTGTGGCTCTACACAAGATCCAAGAGACCCTAAAAGAGACACTTCAGGAGTCTCAGACATGATACAAGAGAGCAGCGGATCAACACCGGAGATCATCTCTGTAATGTATGGTTGGAGATAAGGTCTGGCTCTAGACCCGAAACTTAAGACTGAAGATCCCTACCAACTGTATCGCTCGCGCTGCCCACAAACCAGACAAGACCCCGGCACTGAGGTGGGAAGGTATAATATCACACACCCGCAGCAGCGGAGGCATGCCTGGAAGGCGGATAGTTTAGTGTAGCCGGGTCTGGGTTGGAGAGTGTAGGAGATGAGGTATACTTGCCGAGTTCCGGGATTGGAGAAGACAGGATAGTAGAACTGTGGTCTGGGATTGGAGAGAGCAGCGTAGCCCAAGTCTGTATGCCGTGTTCAAGAGTAGGAGAGGTCGCCGTAGTCGAGGGTATGCCAAAGTCCAAAATCCAGAAGGGTCCACAAACAAGCCGAGTCGGTACACAAGAGGTTAACTGCAAAGGAGAGAGCACTGCACAAACGAAGTGAGCTTCACGAGGCTACATAGGGTTATGCTGAGCAAAGCATAGGAGGAAGCAGGAAGTATTTAAAGGCAGGATAGGTCAATGGGGACAGGGGGCGGAGCGGAGGTGCGGCCCCAGCGGAGCTGGGATACAAAAGAGAACTGGGGCACTCCACTCCAAATCCAATACTAATATAGTAATAGTCAGAAATACTAATGGACCATACTAGCCCATAAAAAGATGATTTTGATTGCTGCTCAACCCCAGGACGAGGATCTTCCCGCGATCCTCGTAGTGTAGATATGTGAAAAGAAGAGTAGGGGGGCGCAATACAAGTAAAAGGAAATCCAGAGATGTCCCTATCACACAAATGACAACACACAATGTTGGTGATGAAGGGAATAAATATAAATATGACAGTGTACTCACACGGCCGAGTGTGGTACTGGGCAGAGGTAATGATATCTTTCACAGCTACCAGCTATCATCAAAGACCTTTCCTTTAGGACGCTCAGCAGTCTGATACCAAACGCTCATCTGTATCTTCACACGTGTCTTCCACATCTCACACAGTGGTATATATGTATACAAGGGTGACACCACACATCAAGGTATATGGGTGTAGTTTATTAAGATAAAAGTGAGCAAACAGTACACTCACATGAGAGGCTGCAGGCAACAAGGCAGGGAAGAGAGACTTGCCACACAGCTGGGGATCATCGCACGTCATCGCGTGTGTGCGCCGCTAGAAGAGCTGCGGGTGAACGCGCGCTCTGTAATGAGAGCAGCGGAGTGTGCATGGGCAGGAACAGTGGCCGCAGCAGCAGGTAAGGAGGGAATACGCCACAAATTACGTGTTCCCCGATTCCTTACACCAAATTGGGCCAAAAATTGTGTCCTTCCGATTAGAACTTCCAGAATCCATTAAAGTGCACCCAGTATTCCACACTTTGCTTCTGAAGCCGTTCCGGGAGAACCCTTTTCCTGGACGCAACCTTCCTCCTCCCGACCCTTTTCTAGTAGACAATGAGGAGGAGTTGATTGTGGAGAAGATCCTGGACTCCAGACTATTTGGGGGAAAACTCCAGTATCTGGTCCAGTGTGTGGGCTACGGTCCTGGGAACCAGAACATTTTTATTCATGCCCCACGGTTGGTCAAACGTCCTCTTCCTGTTCCTCCTTGCTTGTTTATACTGATACTTCCTGGATAGAATAGCTCACTGCTTTGCTGCTCATTGTTGTTCCTGTTATCGTTGCCAGACCCCTGCTTGCCCTTTCGACTACGCCTCTCGCTGCCTTCCCTGGACTTTTGCCTGTGACCCCGACTACGCCTCTCACTGCCTGCCCTACCATTTCCAGCTACTGGTATCCATTCCACAGTTGCCGCAAGACTTGACATATATCAAGTATCCAGGTTTTCCTCGGTTTCGTTTTGTTTTAAGAATTTTTTTTCTTCTTTGTACCATTGCGTTTGTTACAGTATAATAAAGTTTTGACATTCAATTGGTAAGCTCAGGCGCACTGACGTCCCACGCCGGACATGCTGACGTCACACGTTGTGTGTCATCGGGAGGTTCCCCTTGTTGGGAAGTGATTGATAGAACCAGCGCGCGGTTAACCCTTAAATAGACTCTGGTAAATGTGTACCTTGATAAAGCGCTACAGCATGAAACACGGAGGTGGGGTGTATACCTCCGTTTTTTTAACATGACCCAATAAATATATTGATTTTTTTCTGTATTACACTTCTCTGTATTCTTTCAATTTTCTCCACTGGTAGTGTTCCGTTTTTTCTCCTTCATTTTCTTGCCTCTCCCATTCCTTGATTTTTGTACCCTCGCATAATCCCAATAAACACAACACAACAACTTCTTGGTATGATAGCTTTACTGAACATAACACGATCAAACACATCAAGACAAGAGTGTAACAGGTGTTCGCCACAAACAGGAAAGAACGGCGAGGCTGAGGTGGGGATTAGAATACACCAACCTGCAGCCGCGAGACTGTGTTAGGTGAGCAAATCTGTAGTCGTATGGCTGGGTCAGGGTAGGAGAAGTACGATAGTGTTCATACTCGCCGTGGTCTAAGTTTGGAGATGGAGAATAGTCAATGTGCGTGGTCGAGGTGCGGAGATGGTGGGAGTCCAGGTACAAGCCGAGGTCATGTATAAGAGAAGGCGGGGGTCCTGGTACAAGCCGAGGTCAAGGGTACTAGGAGATAAGTATACAACAAAAAACAGACAAAGATGCCCAAAGATACTTCCAATGTGGCAAAAATACGAAGTGCAATACCTATATATTCTCTTGAAAAAAAGGGTCATATGTTTAACCCTTTGGCCAAAGCGTCTTAAGCCAGGTTCCGACAGATCCAATGTGATCATTCTTCCTGTTATTATACATGTTAATAAGAATTTTAACCCAGGGAGTGTTAGGACCTGCTACGGTCATGATGTGAAAGCGACAGCAGGCTTAAGATGCTTTGGCCAAAGGGTTAAACTAAATGACCCTTTTTTTTAAGAGAATATATAGATATTGCACTGTGTATTTTTGTCACATTGGAAGTAGCTTTGGGCATCTTTCTCTGTTTTTTGTTGTATATGTTTAGCCACGCCCACTAGCACTCCTTTTGACACTTATATACATATATATTATGTGGTAATGTTAGGGGTTTCTCAGAGCTTGTTGGGTATCTGTGTGTTTACTAGGAGATAAGACAAGGTTAGCAAAATTGCAAAAGGCAATGCAGGACACGGCAAACTCGGTGCTTGTGGTTAGCACTTGGTTGGACTATTATGCTCAGCCGATTTGGAGCAGGGATCAGTGAGCATATAAAGGACTGTAAGCCAATCAGGGGAAAGGCACAAGGCTGAATGTGATGATTGCCATCTGCCCACTCATTCGTCAGGGGGTGGAGTAAACACCACAGGTGAAGTGGATGAGATGGTTATCCTGCTGTCAGTGTTAACTCCTGTTGAGTCTTTTGCCTGACAACAGTAGAATGACACCTACGTACAATTCTGACAGCGTGGCACATCACAAGTGGGTGCACATCATGCAGGCGAGACCTAAGGCCAATCCTCACAAAGAGTGAATTGGATAATCTCAACTCATACCCATCATTGCCACTTGCACCCCAGGACATATATGCCATGTGTCTGGGGTGCTAGTAACCCAGAAGGTCACAGTAACAAGGCAGGTGGCTGTCCTACCAGACACCTTAGCCAGACATGACACAGCCTTTACCAACAACATGCATTAAGAGGTTCTATACATGTCAACTACAGGTGCTAAGACTGACTGCGTTTCCCACCCCATGCCACACTTCTATAACCAGCATCAATGTCATTTAGCAGACCTTAAACTGCCCTTGTGAGTCCCCACCAATCCTACTGCTTTCTCCACCGGACTCGCATGCCAGGTTCAACATTTTACAACCTATATTCAAAATGTACACCCCATTCTCTCTGAATAATCCACTAGGGTCACCCTCCAAATCCTCATGTCTAATAGACAGACCAGCCACCTCCGCTACTCATGCTGCCATCACCTTGTTGACAAAACAAGAGTAAATTGATGATCAACTGGGGTGCTCCACCTAAATAGACCAGTAAGTAGATGAATAGTCTTAGTGATGTAAGGTGGGTGCAAACGGTGAAAGATTAAGTGAACGCCACTTTCCTCCTCAATCTGTTCACTGCATTAATATCCCTGGTCCCTCTCCCCACAACCCTAAGTGGTATCTCAGACCATACTAACAGTCTTTAAAACACTGCAACAACTGTGATAAATCCCCTCATAATTTTCATAAATTCCCATGACTGAATTAGAGCCAAGTCGTACAGTATATCTGGAGGACAGCTAGCCAGCTCCCAATGAAGCAGCTGCATTAGAAACTGACCCAATTTCATCCCCCTTATGCGAACCCCCTCAAAAGCTTAATTACTCCAGTGAACTTCCAAAGTCACGGTGGGCAGGATTCCCCTGCCATGTCCACATCTGGTACCAGCTACTGTAAAGCAGCAAACTGGAAGTGTGAAAGAGCAACTGCTATCCTGCTTCTCATGGAACATGATTAGCCTTAAACCATATATTAAAATCAAGACACTTTAGAACCAAGACCCTCAATAGCCTCACCACTCCAAGAGAATATGCAAGATGAAAGCACAATGGGCTAGAAAGGCAAAGGTATGCATCTCTAAAACTAGCAATCCTTGCATTAGACTCCCCCTCCATGTCTTTGTCCTCAACAGGCACTACAGCACTATACTAGCCTCCTATCTTCACACCTCTGCCCCTGCTGCTACTACCTCATCACCCACACTATCTCTGCCAGCCCCTGAACTCGAACTTGGCTACACAGACGGGATCCTTAAACCCGCTGAGGTATCACCCTTGACATTGGGGTAATCCCCTGCCATGGAGTAAGCACTACCATCAATTGTTCTATCGACTGTTCCATTAAACAACTATTGATCCATCCACACACGTGATATATCCCGTTACACCACTGGAGCGGCATAGGACATTTGGCCGTGACCAAAACACCACCGGCGTTTCACTGCCGGGACACTTCACTGCAGGAGAGCTCACCGCTGGACATATCACCCTGATGTCCACTCCTGCACCCAACCTCCCACTGTCTGCCACCGCAGTGCACCCAACCCAACAAGCCAAGCCAGTTCTTCTGCTCCGACAACTGCATGTTTAAATGTCCCGCGTGGGACCGCTACACTGCCTAGACAGGCTGCTCCGATGCGCCATCTTTAAATGTCCCATGCAATATTTAAAAATGGCGCATCAGAGCGGCCTGTCTAGTGGTCTAGTGGCCTGTCTTGTAGTGGTCCTGTGCGTGAAATTGAAACATACAGTAAGTTGTTGGAGCTGGTGATTGGGCGTGGCAGACCTGGCTGGTCAGGTCGGGCGCATGGTGGACAGTGGTCGGACGCAAAGTGTTTTGCAAGCCACTATCCCCCTGCCCTATACAACCAGTTGTTCCTAGAGACTCACCTCCAGCTCCCACTTCTGGAGAACTAACTGCAACAGCCTCTTCACGCGCCACTCCCTGTGCCAACTGCGGCAAGTGCAATGTCACTACAGTACAAGAGCTCACACCCCTTGATGACACCTGAGGTGGTAAGGGAGATAACGCCCAACCTTTTAACACCTGAATTCACTGCCTCCAAACTGAAAATCAAAGCCCCTGTCCCCTGTTTCCTGCCTCCACTCCTCCATCCAGGAAGAGAACCCCTCCATCCTTCCCTATCCCCATCTTCCATGCAGTGGTGTAACTACAGCGTAATAAGTCCTTGGGCAGTTCACTTACCAGCGTCAAGACGTCGCTACATCACATTGTGGCAACGCTTCCCGATGTGACATCACGTCACCATGACGACGCAGTGTCACATGACGTTGCGACGTTAATGGAGATAGGATGCTTTTACAGAGGCCTTGCTGCTTTGGAGTGCATCACAAGTTGGGAGGGTCCTGACTCCCTTTGGGGCCCCCCCCTCCCCGTGCGGGGGCCCCCGGTACAAGCCTGGACATCCCGGCCATTAGTTACGCCACTGCGTCCATATCTCCCTCTTTCCCCTCAGACCACTGGCCGCTTACTGCCGCTCCTGCTCCACCATCCGATCTCCTGCCTCTGTGGGTCCCTGCTATGCTCATACTTCTAGACTCCAGCTGCCAGCGATACCAGAAACGTCTCTGTCCAGATGCAGCCACCAGTATTAGATCACTTGCCTTGGAAAATCTGGGGCAATCTCACAGTAAATGCCTCAACATGCCTCATGTTTCTGTGAGATTCCTAATGGCCCATCAGATTAACACAGCGGGGGTCCCTGCAGTCGCACTCAAACTGAACCACACCTCCTGTGTTAATCCTATGGCCATTAGGAATCGCACAGTAATGTTGAGGCATTTACTGTGAGATGCCTTGGGTTTTACCCAGGCAAGTGATCAGATACTGGTGGCTGCATCTGTAGCATGGAAAAGAGATACTCATCCGCTCCCCCTTACAGTTAAATAACCTTTCCTAACCCCAACAATTTACAGTAACACATTGCATGTTCCCTGTGGAGTCATGCATCCCTGCACTAAGAGTCTGGGGCTCTCTGGAATGTGGTAATTGCCAGGGAATGCTAGGTTTGTTGGTTCGGTGAACCTCACTGCGGCTGCCCCTTTTTTTAAATGTCCATCTGGGACAAAGAAACTATTTTGGTTCCTGTTGTACTGTGCACTATTTTGTGTTTGGACGGTTGTCATGATGACCAGGGTGGTGCTTTTCCAATAGGTTGTGAAAGCTATAAAACATGAGCACTGGTTGTTGAAAATAGAGCATACCAAAGCAGTTAGGGATTCACATGGTAGTGTGCTGAAATGTTTTTCCTGTGAATCAGAAGGCATGCAACTTCTCCCAATGTGTTTGGTATTAAAAAAATATCAAATGAATTTGCAGAATTCTGATTCTTAGTTGATTAGGTAAGCCTTAGGTTCTGCTTTAGATCAAACAAAAGCACCTGATTAAAGCAACGATCCTCCCCCCTCCCACACCACCCCCACATTTATTTTTATTTTTTGGGGGTGAATCGAGGGTCCCAGTGATGTTCCCATAACAAATATCTTCAAATATAGCCTGCGAGGTCCCCAGTACAAACCTGCAATGTAATTTCCCAATGTGATGACCCCGTGGCCATATTGGTCTTTTGAGTAAGTATTTTACTAGCAATTGTGGAGTCCCTCTAGTCTAGTCAACTACAACTCGTTAGAGCGATATATTATACTGTATTGTTAGAATATATGTTTTTGAAAGCATAAAAAGAATAAGATAATGTCACGGGAGACCAGGCCATTTACACCTTTTTATCCGGATCATACATTGAGCAAAACAAGATAATAAAATAAATTGTAGTTTATTCGCTTAAAATAGGGGTTTTGATGATACACAAAATACAGGCAAAAAGACACACATACTTGGGAACTGGGATACCAACCTAACTTTCCTAGGTGCAGGGAATCCTTAATTAAGGATTTTCCCCTGATACCAGTTTCAAAAACAGGATAGAAAATTCCAGGCAGCTTTAGCTGAAGCAGCCCTTTCTTGCTGGAAACTTAGAATTTGGAGAATCTTTCAACTTTGGAGAACTAAAAATCAGATTTGCGTAAGGGGATATAATACCTCTGACGTTCATACCCAGAATACTATCCCCCTATCAGAAAGTGTGAGAATATTCTCAGCAACCAATCTGAGACAAACTGGTAGAAACAACAGGGTTACCTGGAAATCTGAATGAACCAAGGGGCATGTGTCATTTGGCACCTTTGACCCTGGTTTCCTCAATGCCACCCACGGTGACGGCTCATGCCCGTCTGGTGGTCAAACCCTGGGGTCAAGAGTTGACACTCTATAAACCCAACACACGGATTAGGGGTAACCAAACAGGCTTAAACCTTTATTTGATAGCCTGGTTACCCCCTACCATCACAGATAACTATATAACAATCTGTGCAGTGTCAGGCTGGAAAAAAGCAGATCCTCTTGTGCATACACTTAGTAAAACCAGAAAAAGCCTGTACACTGGGAGCCTTTTTGAGAAGAGATTTAGACACTTAGAACTGAAAACCTATGAGGTTTTTATAGCAATGTACACTCAATTTTGTATTTAATGAATGCAGATGCTCTAAAAGGTATCCCAGCCTACATTAGATCTGAGTCATAACAAATTCTAGATGATACTGTATAACCAAGACCTTTGCATAAGTCTTGCAGTTCTGTAATTAATTCTATCCAGAATCTTAATGTGTGTGTGTGTGTGTATATATATATAGAGGTATCTGTACAGGTATCTGTACCGTGTTAGCCAAGCTTAATAATAAAAAATGAACAGACAATACCATTCTGTGGCTAACGAAATGCTTTTATTTGTGCGAGCTTTCGAGATACACTGATCTCTTCATCCGGCGGTGTTACAATGGATAAAGCAAGAAAGGTTTTTACTTGAATTACTTTACACAAACATCCCCCACAAAGATGGGATTTCAGCCTGCAGATACTTTCTGGGACCGTAGGAGCCACTCACAGAGACAGTGACTATTTTTTTCCTTTTGATCCTATTTCAAAGTGATTAATTGTTTATATGTCATGAAGTTGCTTGTTTGTTGTTTCAATATTGATGCACTTTCAGTGCAAAACCTGTTGATTATACTGGGAAGAGTAATAAGTATCTATTTTTCTTCAAGGAATACAGTCATACTAA